>NC_084956.1:0-152500 GCF_949316205.1 Platichthys flesus
CGTGGGCCAGTGCATTGCCTTTGGCTCCCTATTCCAAACCGCCCAGTCGTTGGATGAAGCGGGGGGAGTCATCGAGATAACTCCAAAAACCTAACCCAGCCCGTGCCATCGGATGAGCAAACTCTCTTTTTAAAAACGGTTTGCATATCCCCACCAAAACAATGAACACAAAGAAGGAATAAAGATGAATTGCCGAAACCATCTCAGAACCTGGAATCTACAATAAACTAAGATTCTTTATATATAAAAGAAACCAACAAGTTATACACATTAGATATAACAACACTTGGTTTAAAGATCATTTATTTTAAACTCTTAAAAATGTATCCTTTAATATTGAAAGTAAGACAATAATTTCAGATCCAAACAAACAGAGAAAATGGACACTAGATTTTGATCCTTCTTGCTCTCCTCTCTCCTCTCATAGAGTGGAGAAAGTAGGGGGAGGCAGGGTGTACAGCCCGGACCGGCGGAGGAGGGTTTAGCCCGGACAGGCTTCTCTCCTTGACCCTGCTTCCCTTGAAAAAATTATTTTTTTTCATATTGCAATTATAACTTTCCAATTTTTTTTAAATAATATTCAGAAAGGTGTTTTATTATGGGCACCTCCCAATCTGTACACACATAATCAATTGGAAATTGTCTGTCTTACAAGAATAAATATACCCACCCCAGCGATAAGAATTTAAATAGCTTTTTCAGTCAAATAAAACCCATAATTACTCAATTTTAAACCGATTAGATGGAATTCTCAGACGCCATTTTAGAAAATGGCCACGCCCCTTCGGCAATGCATGATGGGAGCACTTCCTGAAACTCTCCGTTTTTTTTGTTAAATATCTCTGGATATAAGCCACCAAAAATTAAGATGAGAGGATATTTACCATCCCAAAAGGGAGTTCTCTTAAGCAAGAGCGTGTTAGAGTATACAATTTAAAACTCAGAAAAAACCGTGACAAGAGTTGGACACACACAGACTATACCTGACCCACATGCACACAGCTGACTCTCATGGAGCAAATCCAAGATCAGTCTATTTTATTAAGACAAAAGCATGTCCTGGGGTCTTGCGGTGTATAGTGACACAGAGCAGTGCTTAGAGTTTAACACTGATTAGCATTTAGCCATTTAGCGCTTAGCTTCATAGCATGTAGCTACTTAGCGATTAGCTTCATAGCGTTTTGCTATTTCTCCAAAAACCGACAGAAGGATGAACCCGTTGCTCCAATTCCAGCTGACTCCTGAGCAGGATGTGAGTATTACCCAGCTGTTCTATCAAAGTCGAATAACAGAAGAGGCTTAAACCTGAAAGGATACTAACTCCAGAGTCTCTAATAGGACTTGGACTCAAAGCCAGAAGCCCGGTGAGCTTTAACAAGCTAAATAAAAAAGCTTAATAACATTTAGCTCTTGTTCAAAAACCGAGAGAAGGATGACCCCAGCTGACCCCTGAGCGGTGTGTGAGTTTTACCCAGCTGTCCTATCAAAGTCGAGCAACAGAAGAGGCTCAAACCTTAAAGGATCCTAACTCCAGAGTCTCTTCTAGGACTGGAACTCAGAGCTGGAGACCAAAACCATAACCCGAATTCTAACCCTAACCAATGCCTGAACTCTGACCCTAACCAGTAAACCCGGTGCCTAAACCTAAGGCTTTGAACCCGATGCCTAAACCTAACCCTAACGTTAGAACTTAACCCTAACCATAACCTTAATCCTAACCATAACCATTTAAACCGATTGCCTAAACCTAACCAGTTGATCCTAAATAAAACTGTGAATCCTTTTCAAAATTACCTTACAATTAGATTACTATAAACTTAGTGGGACACACCCTGGGGTTTGATCAACCTCAGCGGGGCCTTCCTTGGGAGAGGGTGTCTGGTGGTAATGGCCGAAACATCCAATGACCCTGAGGTACACTACTGATGATGTGTCACCTAATATATAGATTTAGAAAAACAAAAAATAGCTAAAAATAGTCCAAATTGTTTTTTACAAACAAAATAATACAAAAACATGAAGTCAAAACAACTCCTTAAAAACTTCAATATAGGACAAAAACAAAAAAAGAAAATCAAAACCTATCAAATTAATAAAAAAGCACTTTCATCTAAAGACCAAACCTAAACTTACATTAGAAAACGAATAAGAAAACTATTACATGAAAACTACGGTTTAAAACCAATTCGGTAAAGGGGATATGTGAAGAAGGGGGAGTATTGATGACGTGCGTGGGCCAGTGCATTGCCTTTGGCTCCCTATTCCAAACCGCCCAGTCGTTGGATGAAGCGGGGGGAGTCATCGAGATAACTCCAAAAACCTAACCCAGCCCGTGCCATCGGATGAGCAAACTCTCTTTTTAAAAACGGTTTGCATATCCCCACCAAAACAATGAACACAAAGAAGGAATAAAGATGAATTGCCGAAACCATCTCAGAACCTGGAATCTACAATAAACTAAGATTCTTTATATATAAAAGAAACCAACAAGTTATACACATTAGATATAACAACACTTGGTTTAAAGATCATTTATTTTAAACTCTTAAAAATGTATCCTTTAATATTGAAAGTAAGACAATAATTTCAGATCCAAACAAACAGAGAAAATGGACACTAGATTTTGATCCTTCTTGCTCTCCTCTCTCCTCTCATAGAGTGGAGAAAGTAGGGGGAGGCAGGGTGTACAGCCCGGACCGGCGGAGGAGGGTTTAGCCCGGACAGGCTTCTCTCCTTGACCCTGCTTCCCTTGAAAAAATTATTTTTTTTCATATTGCAATTATAACTTTCCAATTTTTTTTAAATAATATTCAGAAAGGTGTTTTATTATGGGCACCTCCCAATCTGTACACACATAATCAATTGGAAATTGTCTGTCTTACAAGAATAAATATACCCACCCCAGCGATAAGAATTTAAATAGCTTTTTCAGTCAAATAAAACCCATAATTACTCAATTTTAAACCGATTAGATGGAATTCTCAGACGCCATTTTAGAAAATGGCCACGCCCCTTCGGCAATGCATGATGGGAGCACTTCCTGAAACTCTCCGTTTTTTTTGTTAAATATCTCTGGATATAAGCCACCAAAAATTAAGATGAGAGGATATTTACCATCCCAAAAGGGAGTTCTCTTAAGCAAGAGCGTGTTAGAGTATACAATTTAAAACTCAGAAAAAACCGTGACAAGAGTTGGACACACACAGACTATACCTGACCCACATGCACACAGCTGACTCTCATGGAGCAAATCCAAGATCAGTCTATTTTATTAAGACAAAAGCATGTCCTGGGGTCTTGCGGTGTATAGTGACACAGAGCAGTGCTTAGAGTTTAACACTGATTAGCATTTAGCCATTTAGCGCTTAGCTTCATAGCATGTAGCTACTTAGCGATTAGCTTCATAGCGTTTTGCTATTTCTCCAAAAACCGACAGAAGGATGAACCCGTTGCTCCAATTCCAGCTGACTCCTGAGCAGGATGTGAGTATTACCCAGCTGTTCTATCAAAGTCGAATAACAGAAGAGGCTTAAACCTGAAAGGATACTAACTCCAGAGTCTCTAATAGGACTTGGACTCAAAGCCAGAAGCCCGGTGAGCTTTAACAAGCTAAATAAAAAAGCTTAATAACATTTAGCTCTTGTTCAAAAACCGAGAGAAGGATGACCCCAGCTGACCCCTGAGCGGTGTGTGAGTTTTACCCAGCTGTCCTATCAAAGTCGAGCAACAGAAGAGGCTCAAACCTTAAAGGATCCTAACTCCAGAGTCTCTTCTAGGACTGGAACTCAGAGCTGGAGACCAAAACCATAACCCGAATTCTAACCCTAACCAATGCCTGAACTCTGACCCTAACCAGTAAACCCGGTGCCTAAACCTAAGGCTTTGAACCCGATGCCTAAACCTAACCCTAACGTTAGAACTTAACCCTAACCATAACCTTAATCCTAACCATAACCATTTAAACCGATTGCCTAAACCTAACCAGTTGATCCTAAATAAAACTGTGAATCCTTTTCAAAATTACCTTACAATTAGATTACTATAAACTTAGTGGGACACACCCTGGGGTTTGATCAACCTCAGCGGGGCCTTCCTTGGGAGAGGGTGTCTGGTGGTAATGGCCGAAACATCCAATGACCCTGAGGTACACTACTGATGATGTGTCACCTAATATATAGATTTAGAAAAACAAAAAATAGCTAAAAATAGTCCAAATTGTTTTTTACAAACAAAATAATACAAAAACATGAAGTCAAAACAACTCCTTAAAAACTTCAATATAGGACAAAAACAAAAAAAGAAAATCAAAACCTATCAAATTAATAAAAAAGCACTTTCATCTAAAGACCAAACCTAAACTTACATTAGAAAACGAATAAGAAAACTATTACATGAAAACTACGGTTTAAAACCAATTCGGTAAAGGGGATATGTGAAGAAGGGGGAGTATTGATGACGTGCGTGGGCCAGTGCATTGCCTTTGGCTCCCTATTCCAAACCGCCCAGTCGTTGGATGAAGCGGGGGGAGTCATCGAGATAACTCCAAAAACCTAACCCAGCCCGTGCCATCGGATGAGCAAACTCTCTTTTTAAAAACGGTTTGCATATCCCCACCAAAACAATGAACACAAAGAAGGAATAAAGATGAATTGCCGAAACCATCTCAGAACCTGGAATCTACAATAAACTAAGATTCTTTATATATAAAAGAAACCAACAAGTTATACACATTAGATATAACAACACTTGGTTTAAAGATCATTTATTTTAAACTCTTAAAAATGTATCCTTTAATATTGAAAGTAAGACAATAATTTCAGATCCAAACAAACAGAGAAAATGGACACTAGATTTTGATCCTTCTTGCTCTCCTCTCTCCTCTCATAGAGTGGAGAAAGTAGGGGGAGGCAGGGTGTACAGCCCGGACCGGCGGAGGAGGGTTTAGCCCGGACAGGCTTCTCTCCTTGACCCTGCTTCCCTTGAAAAAATTATTTTTTTTCATATTGCAATTATAACTTTCCAATTTTTTTTAAATAATATTCAGAAAGGTGTTTTATTATGGGCACCTCCCAATCTGTACACACATAATCAATTGGAAATTGTCTGTCTTACAAGAATAAATATACCCACCCCAGCGATAAGAATTTAAATAGCTTTTTCAGTCAAATAAAACCCATAATTACTCAATTTTAAACCGATTAGATGGAATTCTCAGACGCCATTTTAGAAAATGGCCACGCCCCTTCGGCAATGCATGATGGGAGCACTTCCTGAAACTCTCCGTTTTTTTTGTTAAATATCTCTGGATATAAGCCACCAAAAATTAAGATGAGAGGATATTTACCATCCCAAAAGGGAGTTCTCTTAAGCAAGAGCGTGTTAGAGTATACAATTTAAAACTCAGAAAAAACCGTGACAAGAGTTGGACACACACAGACTATACCTGACCCACATGCACACAGCTGACTCTCATGGAGCAAATCCAAGATCAGTCTATTTTATTAAGACAAAAGCATGTCCTGGGGTCTTGCGGTGTATAGTGACACAGAGCAGTGCTTAGAGTTTAACACTGATTAGCATTTAGCCATTTAGCGCTTAGCTTCATAGCATGTAGCTACTTAGCGATTAGCTTCATAGCGTTTTGCTATTTCTCCAAAAACCGACAGAAGGATGAACCCGTTGCTCCAATTCCAGCTGACTCCTGAGCAGGATGTGAGTATTACCCAGCTGTTCTATCAAAGTCGAATAACAGAAGAGGCTTAAACCTGAAAGGATACTAACTCCAGAGTCTCTAATAGGACTTGGACTCAAAGCCAGAAGCCCGGTGAGCTTTAACAAGCTAAATAAAAAAGCTTAATAACATTTAGCTCTTGTTCAAAAACCGAGAGAAGGATGACCCCAGCTGACCCCTGAGCGGTGTGTGAGTTTTACCCAGCTGTCCTATCAAAGTCGAGCAACAGAAGAGGCTCAAACCTTAAAGGATCCTAACTCCAGAGTCTCTTCTAGGACTGGAACTCAGAGCTGGAGACCAAAACCATAACCCGAATTCTAACCCTAACCAATGCCTGAACTCTGACCCTAACCAGTAAACCCGGTGCCTAAACCTAAGGCTTTGAACCCGATGCCTAAACCTAACCCTAACGTTAGAACTTAACCCTAACCATAACCTTAATCCTAACCATAACCATTTAAACCGATTGCCTAAACCTAACCAGTTGATCCTAAATAAAACTGTGAATCCTTTTCAAAATTACCTTACAATTAGATTACTATAAACTTAGTGGGACACACCCTGGGGTTTGATCAACCTCAGCGGGGCCTTCCTTGGGAGAGGGTGTCTGGTGGTAATGGCCGAAACATCCAATGACCCTGAGGTACACTACTGATGATGTGTCACCTAATATATAGATTTAGAAAAACAAAAAATAGCTAAAAATAGTCCAAATTGTTTTTTACAAACAAAATAATACAAAAACATGAAGTCAAAACAACTCCTTAAAAACTTCAATATAGGACAAAAACAAAAAAAGAAAATCAAAACCTATCAAATTAATAAAAAAGCACTTTCATCTAAAGACCAAACCTAAACTTACATTAGAAAACGAATAAGAAAACTATTACATGAAAACTACGGTTTAAAACCAATTCGGTAAAGGGGATATGTGAAGAAGGGGGAGTATTGATGACGTGCGTGGGCCAGTGCATTGCCTTTGGCTCCCTATTCCAAACCGCCCAGTCGTTGGATGAAGCGGGGGGAGTCATCGAGATAACTCCAAAAACCTAACCCAGCCCGTGCCATCGGATGAGCAAACTCTCTTTTTAAAAACGGTTTGCATATCCCCACCAAAACAATGAACACAAAGAAGGAATAAAGATGAATTGCCGAAACCATCTCAGAACCTGGAATCTACAATAAACTAAGATTCTTTATATATAAAAGAAACCAACAAGTTATACACATTAGATATAACAACACTTGGTTTAAAGATCATTTATTTTAAACTCTTAAAAATGTATCCTTTAATATTGAAAGTAAGACAATAATTTCAGATCCAAACAAACAGAGAAAATGGACACTAGATTTTGATCCTTCTTGCTCTCCTCTCTCCTCTCATAGAGTGGAGAAAGTAGGGGGAGGCAGGGTGTACAGCCCGGACCGGCGGAGGAGGGTTTAGCCCGGACAGGCTTCTCTCCTTGACCCTGCTTCCCTTGAAAAAATTATTTTTTTTCATATTGCAATTATAACTTTCCAATTTTTTTTAAATAATATTCAGAAAGGTGTTTTATTATGGGCACCTCCCAATCTGTACACACATAATCAATTGGAAATTGTCTGTCTTACAAGAATAAATATACCCACCCCAGCGATAAGAATTTAAATAGCTTTTTCAGTCAAATAAAACCCATAATTACTCAATTTTAAACCGATTAGATGGAATTCTCAGACGCCATTTTAGAAAATGGCCACGCCCCTTCGGCAATGCATGATGGGAGCACTTCCTGAAACTCTCCGTTTTTTTTGTTAAATATCTCTGGATATAAGCCACCAAAAATTAAGATGAGAGGATATTTACCATCCCAAAAGGGAGTTCTCTTAAGCAAGAGCGTGTTAGAGTATACAATTTAAAACTCAGAAAAAACCGTGACAAGAGTTGGACACACACAGACTATACCTGACCCACATGCACACAGCTGACTCTCATGGAGCAAATCCAAGATCAGTCTATTTTATTAAGACAAAAGCATGTCCTGGGGTCTTGCGGTGTATAGTGACACAGAGCAGTGCTTAGAGTTTAACACTGATTAGCATTTAGCCATTTAGCGCTTAGCTTCATAGCATGTAGCTACTTAGCGATTAGCTTCATAGCGTTTTGCTATTTCTCCAAAAACCGACAGAAGGATGAACCCGTTGCTCCAATTCCAGCTGACTCCTGAGCAGGATGTGAGTATTACCCAGCTGTTCTATCAAAGTCGAATAACAGAAGAGGCTTAAACCTGAAAGGATACTAACTCCAGAGTCTCTAATAGGACTTGGACTCAAAGCCAGAAGCCCGGTGAGCTTTAACAAGCTAAATAAAAAAGCTTAATAACATTTAGCTCTTGTTCAAAAACCGAGAGAAGGATGACCCCAGCTGACCCCTGAGCGGTGTGTGAGTTTTACCCAGCTGTCCTATCAAAGTCGAGCAACAGAAGAGGCTCAAACCTTAAAGGATCCTAACTCCAGAGTCTCTTCTAGGACTGGAACTCAGAGCTGGAGACCAAAACCATAACCCGAATTCTAACCCTAACCAATGCCTGAACTCTGACCCTAACCAGTAAACCCGGTGCCTAAACCTAAGGCTTTGAACCCGATGCCTAAACCTAACCCTAACGTTAGAACTTAACCCTAACCATAACCTTAATCCTAACCATAACCATTTAAACCGATTGCCTAAACCTAACCAGTTGATCCTAAATAAAACTGTGAATCCTTTTCAAAATTACCTTACAATTAGATTACTATAAACTTAGTGGGACACACCCTGGGGTTTGATCAACCTCAGCGGGGCCTTCCTTGGGAGAGGGTGTCTGGTGGTAATGGCCGAAACATCCAATGACCCTGAGGTACACTACTGATGATGTGTCACCTAATATATAGATTTAGAAAAACAAAAAATAGCTAAAAATAGTCCAAATTGTTTTTTACAAACAAAATAATACAAAAACATGAAGTCAAAACAACTCCTTAAAAACTTCAATATAGGACAAAAACAAAAAAAGAAAATCAAAACCTATCAAATTAATAAAAAAGCACTTTCATCTAAAGACCAAACCTAAACTTACATTAGAAAACGAATAAGAAAACTATTACATGAAAACTACGGTTTAAAACCAATTCGGTAAAGGGGATATGTGAAGAAGGGGGAGTATTGATGACGTGCGTGGGCCAGTGCATTGCCTTTGGCTCCCTATTCCAAACCGCCCAGTCGTTGGATGAAGCGGGGGGAGTCATCGAGATAACTCCAAAAACCTAACCCAGCCCGTGCCATCGGATGAGCAAACTCTCTTTTTAAAAACGGTTTGCATATCCCCACCAAAACAATGAACACAAAGAAGGAATAAAGATGAATTGCCGAAACCATCTCAGAACCTGGAATCTACAATAAACTAAGATTCTTTATATATAAAAGAAACCAACAAGTTATACACATTAGATATAACAACACTTGGTTTAAAGATCATTTATTTTAAACTCTTAAAAATGTATCCTTTAATATTGAAAGTAAGACAATAATTTCAGATCCAAACAAACAGAGAAAATGGACACTAGATTTTGATCCTTCTTGCTCTCCTCTCTCCTCTCATAGAGTGGAGAAAGTAGGGGGAGGCAGGGTGTACAGCCCGGACCGGCGGAGGAGGGTTTAGCCCGGACAGGCTTCTCTCCTTGACCCTGCTTCCCTTGAAAAAATTATTTTTTTTCATATTGCAATTATAACTTTCCAATTTTTTTTAAATAATATTCAGAAAGGTGTTTTATTATGGGCACCTCCCAATCTGTACACACATAATCAATTGGAAATTGTCTGTCTTACAAGAATAAATATACCCACCCCAGCGATAAGAATTTAAATAGCTTTTTCAGTCAAATAAAACCCATAATTACTCAATTTTAAACCGATTAGATGGAATTCTCAGACGCCATTTTAGAAAATGGCCACGCCCCTTCGGCAATGCATGATGGGAGCACTTCCTGAAACTCTCCGTTTTTTTTGTTAAATATCTCTGGATATAAGCCACCAAAAATTAAGATGAGAGGATATTTACCATCCCAAAAGGGAGTTCTCTTAAGCAAGAGCGTGTTAGAGTATACAATTTAAAACTCAGAAAAAACCGTGACAAGAGTTGGACACACACAGACTATACCTGACCCACATGCACACAGCTGACTCTCATGGAGCAAATCCAAGATCAGTCTATTTTATTAAGACAAAAGCATGTCCTGGGGTCTTGCGGTGTATAGTGACACAGAGCAGTGCTTAGAGTTTAACACTGATTAGCATTTAGCCATTTAGCGCTTAGCTTCATAGCATGTAGCTACTTAGCGATTAGCTTCATAGCGTTTTGCTATTTCTCCAAAAACCGACAGAAGGATGAACCCGTTGCTCCAATTCCAGCTGACTCCTGAGCAGGATGTGAGTATTACCCAGCTGTTCTATCAAAGTCGAATAACAGAAGAGGCTTAAACCTGAAAGGATACTAACTCCAGAGTCTCTAATAGGACTTGGACTCAAAGCCAGAAGCCCGGTGAGCTTTAACAAGCTAAATAAAAAAGCTTAATAACATTTAGCTCTTGTTCAAAAACCGAGAGAAGGATGACCCCAGCTGACCCCTGAGCGGTGTGTGAGTTTTACCCAGCTGTCCTATCAAAGTCGAGCAACAGAAGAGGCTCAAACCTTAAAGGATCCTAACTCCAGAGTCTCTTCTAGGACTGGAACTCAGAGCTGGAGACCAAAACCATAACCCGAATTCTAACCCTAACCAATGCCTGAACTCTGACCCTAACCAGTAAACCCGGTGCCTAAACCTAAGGCTTTGAACCCGATGCCTAAACCTAACCCTAACGTTAGAACTTAACCCTAACCATAACCTTAATCCTAACCATAACCATTTAAACCGATTGCCTAAACCTAACCAGTTGATCCTAAATAAAACTGTGAATCCTTTTCAAAATTACCTTACAATTAGATTACTATAAACTTAGTGGGACACACCCTGGGGTTTGATCAACCTCAGCGGGGCCTTCCTTGGGAGAGGGTGTCTGGTGGTAATGGCCGAAACATCCAATGACCCTGAGGTACACTACTGATGATGTGTCACCTAATATATAGATTTAGAAAAACAAAAAATAGCTAAAAATAGTCCAAATTGTTTTTTACAAACAAAATAATACAAAAACATGAAGTCAAAACAACTCCTTAAAAACTTCAATATAGGACAAAAACAAAAAAAGAAAATCAAAACCTATCAAATTAATAAAAAAGCACTTTCATCTAAAGACCAAACCTAAACTTACATTAGAAAACGAATAAGAAAACTATTACATGAAAACTACGGTTTAAAACCAATTCGGTAAAGGGGATATGTGAAGAAGGGGGAGTATTGATGACGTGCGTGGGCCAGTGCATTGCCTTTGGCTCCCTATTCCAAACCGCCCAGTCGTTGGATGAAGCGGGGGGAGTCATCGAGATAACTCCAAAAACCTAACCCTAACCCTAACCCTAACCCTAACCCTAACCCTAACCCTAACCCTAACCCTAACCCCTAACCCCTAACCCTTAACCCCTAACCCCAACCCTAACCCTAACCCTAACCCTAACCCTAACCCTAACCCTAACCCTTCTCAGACAGACAAAATGATCCACCAGAGAAGGAGCATGGAAAAACCAGCTCCCACAGAGACCCACCATGGGGATAAACAGATGACTTAATTCAAACCGACTTACTTACCTGCCCTTGCCTGAAGAAGGAACAAAATATTCCGAAACGTCGCGACAGGGCCAGACTAAAGCTAAATTTGACTTACCTGATACTTACCTGACTAAGCTACGAACCCTTCCTCGGACGAGTGGAGAGAAATAATCACAAAAATGTATATTTGTAAATAGTTCGTGTGCTTGTATAACCAATTGTCAGTGTGAAATGACTGTATTATATCCGAATTTCTGGAACACTTAACTCTAATTTGAGAAGACAGTCATGACCCCCTAACTGAGGACTCTCCTTATTTCTAACCCTAACCAGGGACCCTCTATCCTAACCCTAACCACAGGGCCCCTTACCTAAACCTAACCTTGGACCCCTGAGCAAGGCAAAAAATCCTGGAAATACTTTACCCAACTACTCGAAGCAGGGATCTAAATGACGAACGGTCTAAAGTCGATGGACACAGTGTATGCAATCTAGACACAATTGAATACTCCACACCAGTTGGTTTCGTCAGTTTTAATTTGGAAGAGCATAAACAGACAGGAAGAAAGACCTCAAAAGAAGGCAAATTATTCCCTGCAATACCCCACCCAACTAGGATAAAAATGGTTACAGTAGAGGACAAGGCATCCCAAAAAAATACGTACCTGGAGCTTGTGATCTGGATTCATATAATATTGCTATTGTAGTTGGTTGAAAAATAAATTGGACCAGGTAGCACCCTGGAGTGAAGGACCGTGCACTTCCCCGCCACCTTTTTAAAGGAGGCGGGTTCATTTTCCCCTCACCTAACCCGCCAGTGCCTCCTCCAGGTTCTTGCTGCCTGGTTCCACAGTCCAGTTGATGGCAAAAAACTCAGCAATGGGGAGGAGCTAGAGTGGATATAAAAAGGTGTGCGATGCCCCATCCCTTTTCAGACAGACAAAATGATCCACCAGAGAAGGAGCATGGAAAAACCAGCTCCCACAGAGACCCACCATGGGGATAAACAGATGACTTAATTCAAACCGACTTACTTACCTGCCCTTGCCTGAAGAAGGAACAAAATATTCCGAAACGTCGCGACAGGGCCAGACTAAAGCTAAATTTGACTTACCTGATACTTACCTGACTAAGCTACGAACCCTTCCTCGGACGAGTGGAGAGAAATAATCACAAAAATGTATATTTGTAAATAGTTCGTGTGCTTGTATAACCAATTGTCAGTGTGAAATGACTGTATTATATCCGAATTTCTGGAACACTTAACTCTAATTTGAGAAGACAGTCATGACCCCCTAACTGAGGACTCTCCTTATTTCTAACCCTAACCAGGGACCCTCTATCCTAACCCTAACCACAGGGCCCCTTACCTAAACCTAACCTTGGACCCCTGAGCAAGGCAAAAAATCCTGGAAATACTTTACCCAACTACTCGAAGCAGGGATCTAAATGACGAACGGTCTAAAGTCGATGGACACAGTGTATGCAATCTAGACACAATTGAATACTCCACACCAGTTGGTTTCGTCAGTTTTAATTTGGAAGAGCATAAACAGACAGGAAGAAAGACCTCAAAAGAAGGCAAATTATTCCCTGCAATACCCCACCCAACTAGGATAAAAATGGTTACAGTAGAGGACAAGGCATCCCAAAAAAATACGTACCTGGAGCTTGTGATCTGGATTCATATAATATTGCTATTGTAGTTGGTTGAAAAATAAATTGGACCAGGTAGCACCCTGGAGTGAAGGACCGTGCACTTCCCCGCCACCTTTTTAAAGGAGGCGGGTTCATTTTCCCCTCACCTAACCCGCCAGTGCCTCCTCCAGGTTCTTGCTGCCTGGTTCCACAGTCCAGTTGATGGCAAAAAACTCAGCAATGGGGAGGAGCTAGAGTGGATATAAAAAGGTGTGCGATGCCCCATCCCTTCTCAGACAGACAAAATGATCCACCAGAGAAGGAGCATGGAAAAACCAGCTCCCACAGAGACCCACCATGGGGATAAACAGATGACTTAATTCAAACCGACTTACTTACCTGCCCTTGCCTGAAGAAGGAACAAAATATTCCGAAACGTCGCGACAGGGCCAGACTAAAGCTAAATTTGACTTACCTGATACTTACCTGACTAAGCTACGAACCCTTCCTCGGACGAGTGGAGAGAAATAATCACAAAAATGTATATTTGTAAATAGTTCGTGTGCTTGTATAACCAATTGTCAGTGTGAAATGACTGTATTATATCCGAATTTCTGGAACACTTAACTCTAATTTGAGAAGACAGTCATGACCCCCTAACTGAGGACTCTCCTTATTTCTAACCCTAACCAGGGACCCTCTATCCTAACCCTAACCACAGGGCCCCTTACCTAAACCTAACCTTGGACCCCTGAGCAAGGCAAAAAATCCTGGAAATACTTTACCCAACTACTCGAAGCAGGGATCTAAATGACGAACGGTCTAAAGTCGATGGACACAGTGTATGCAATCTAGACACAATTGAATACTCCACACCAGTTGGTTTCGTCAGTTTTAATTTGGAAGAGCATAAACAGACAGGAAGAAAGACCTCAAAAGAAGGCAAATTATTCCCTGCAATACCCCACCCAACTAGGATAAAAATGGTTACAGTAGAGGACAAGGCATCCCAAAAAAATACGTACCTGGAGCTTGTGATCTGGATTCATATAATATTGCTATTGTAGTTGGTTGAAAAATAAATTGGACCAGGTAGCACCCTGGAGTGAAGGACCGTGCACTTCCCCGCCACCTTTTTAAAGGAGGCGGGTTCATTTTCCCCTCACCTAACCCGCCAGTGCCTCCTCCAGGTTCTTGCTGCCTGGTTCCACAGTCCAGTTGATGGCAAAAAACTCAGCAATGGGGAGGAGCTAGAGTGGATATAAAAAGGTGTGCGATGCCCCATCCCTTCTCAGACAGACAAAATGATCCACCAGAGAAGGAGCATGGAAAAACCAGCTCCCACAGAGACCCACCATGGGGATAAACAGATGACTTAATTCAAACCGACTTACTTACCTGCCCTTGCCTGAAGAAGGAACAAAATATTCCGAAACGTCGCGACAGGGCCAGACTAAAGCTAAATTTGACTTACCTGATACTTACCTGACTAAGCTACGAACCCTTCCTCGGACGAGTGGAGAGAAATAATCACAAAAATGTATATTTGTAAATAGTTCGTGTGCTTGTATAACCAATTGTCAGTGTGAAATGACTGTATTATATCCGAATTTCTGGAACACTTAACTCTAATTTGAGAAGACAGTCATGACCCCCTAACTGAGGACTCTCCTTATTTCTAACCCTAACCAGGGACCCTCTATCCTAACCCTAACCACAGGGCCCCTTACCTAAACCTAACCTTGGACCCCTGAGCAAGGCAAAAAATCCTGGAAATACTTTACCCAACTACTCGAAGCAGGGATCTAAATGACGAACGGTCTAAAGTCGATGGACACAGTGTATGCAATCTAGACACAATTGAATACTCCACACCAGTTGGTTTCGTCAGTTTTAATTTGGAAGAGCATAAACAGACAGGAAGAAAGACCTCAAAAGAAGGCAAATTATTCCCTGCAATACCCCACCCAACTAGGATAAAAATGGTTACAGTAGAGGACAAGGCATCCCAAAAAAATACGTACCTGGAGCTTGTGATCTGGATTCATATAATATTGCTATTGTAGTTGGTTGAAAAATAAATTGGACCAGGTAGCACCCTGGAGTGAAGGACCGTGCACTTCCCCGCCACCTTTTTAAAGGAGGCGGGTTCATTTTCCCCTCACCTAACCCGCCAGTGCCTCCTCCAGGTTCTTGCTGCCTGGTTCCACAGTCCAGTTGATGGCAAAAAACTCAGCAATGGGGAGGAGCTAGAGTGGATATAAAAAGGTGTGCGATGCCCCATCCCTTCTCAGACAGACAAAATGATCCACCAGAGAAGGAGCATGGAAAAACCAGCTCCCACAGAGACCCACCATGGGGATAAACAGATGACTTAATTCAAACCGACTTACTTACCTGCCCTTGCCTGAAGAAGGAACAAAATATTCCGAAACGTCGCGACAGGGCCAGACTAAAGCTAAATTTGACTTACCTGATACTTACCTGACTAAGCTACGAACCCTTCCTCGGACGAGTGGAGAGAAATAATCACAAAAATGTATATTTGTAAATAGTTCGTGTGCTTGTATAACCAATTGTCAGTGTGAAATGACTGTATTATATCCGAATTTCTGGAACACTTAACTCTAATTTGAGAAGACAGTCATGACCCCCTAACTGAGGACTCTCCTTATTTCTAACCCTAACCAGGGACCCTCTATCCTAACCCTAACCACAGGGCCCCTTACCTAAACCTAACCTTGGACCCCTGAGCAAGGCAAAAAATCCTGGAAATACTTTACCCAACTACTCGAAGCAGGGATCTAAATGACGAACGGTCTAAAGTCGATGGACACAGTGTATGCAATCTAGACACAATTGAATACTCCACACCAGTTGGTTTCGTCAGTTTTAATTTGGAAGAGCATAAACAGACAGGAAGAAAGACCTCAAAAGAAGGCAAATTATTCCCTGCAATACCCCACCCAACTAGGATAAAAATGGTTACAGTAGAGGACAAGGCATCCCAAAAAAATACGTACCTGGAGCTTGTGATCTGGATTCATATAATATTGCTATTGTAGTTGGTTGAAAAATAAATTGGACCAGGTAGCACCCTGGAGTGAAGGACCGTGCACTTCCCCGCCACCTTTTTAAAGGAGGCGGGTTCATTTTCCCCTCACCTAACCCGCCAGTGCCTCCTCCAGGTTCTTGCTGCCTGGTTCCACAGTCCAGTTGATGGCAAAAAACTCAGCAATGGGGAGGAGCTAGAGTGGATATAAAAAGGTGTGCGATGCCCCATCCCTTCTCAGACAGACAAAATGATCCACCAGAGAAGGAGCATGGAAAAACCAGCTCCCACAGAGACCCACCATGGGGATAAACAGATGACTTAATTCAAACCGACTTACTTACCTGCCCTTGCCTGAAGAAGGAACAAAATATTCCGAAACGTCGCGACAGGGCCAGACTAAAGCTAAATTTGACTTACCTGATACTTACCTGACTAAGCTACGAACCCTTCCTCGGACGAGTGGAGAGAAATAATCACAAAAATGTATATTTGTAAATAGTTCGTGTGCTTGTATAACCAATTGTCAGTGTGAAATGACTGTATTATATCCGAATTTCTGGAACACTTAACTCTAATTTGAGAAGACAGTCATGACCCCCTAACTGAGGACTCTCCTTATTTCTAACCCTAACCAGGGACCCTCTATCCTAACCCTAACCACAGGGCCCCTTACCTAAACCTAACCTTGGACCCCTGAGCAAGGCAAAAAATCCTGGAAATACTTTACCCAACTACTCGAAGCAGGGATCTAAATGACGAACGGTCTAAAGTCGATGGACACAGTGTATGCAATCTAGACACAATTGAATACTCCACACCAGTTGGTTTCGTCAGTTTTAATTTGGAAGAGCATAAACAGACAGGAAGAAAGACCTCAAAAGAAGGCAAATTATTCCCTGCAATACCCCACCCAACTAGGATAAAAATGGTTACAGTAGAGGACAAGGCATCCCAAAAAAATACGTACCTGGAGCTTGTGATCTGGATTCATATAATATTGCTATTGTAGTTGGTTGAAAAATAAATTGGACCAGGTAGCACCCTGGAGTGAAGGACCGTGCACTTCCCCGCCACCTTTTTAAAGGAGGCGGGTTCATTTTCCCCTCACCTAACCCGCCAGTGCCTCCTCCAGGTTCTTGCTGCCTGGTTCCACAGTCCAGTTGATGGCAAAAAACTCAGCAATGGGGAGGAGCTAGAGTGGATATAAAAAGGTGTGCGATGCCCCATCCCTTCTCAGACAGACAAAATGATCCACCAGAGAAGGAGCATGGAAAAACCAGCTCCCACAGAGACCCACCATGGGGATAAACAGATGACTTAATTCAAACCGACTTACTTACCTGCCCTTGCCTGAAGAAGGAACAAAATATTCCGAAACGTCGCGACAGGGCCAGACTAAAGCTAAATTTGACTTACCTGATACTTACCTGACTAAGCTACGAACCCTTCCTCGGACGAGTGGAGAGAAATAATCACAAAAATGTATATTTGTAAATAGTTCGTGTGCTTGTATAACCAATTGTCAGTGTGAAATGACTGTATTATATCCGAATTTCTGGAACACTTAACTCTAATTTGAGAAGACAGTCATGACCCCCTAACTGAGGACTCTCCTTATTTCTAACCCTAACCAGGGACCCTCTATCCTAACCCTAACCACAGGGCCCCTTACCTAAACCTAACCTTGGACCCCTGAGCAAGGCAAAAAATCCTGGAAATACTTTACCCAACTACTCGAAGCAGGGATCTAAATGACGAACGGTCTAAAGTCGATGGACACAGTGTATGCAATCTAGACACAATTGAATACTCCACACCAGTTGGTTTCGTCAGTTTTAATTTGGAAGAGCATAAACAGACAGGAAGAAAGACCTCAAAAGAAGGCAAATTATTCCCTGCAATACCCCACCCAACTAGGATAAAAATGGTTACAGTAGAGGACAAGGCATCCCAAAAAAATACGTACCTGGAGCTTGTGATCTGGATTCATATAATATTGCTATTGTAGTTGGTTGAAAAATAAATTGGACCAGGTAGCACCCTGGAGTGAAGGACCGTGCACTTCCCCGCCACCTTTTTAAAGGAGGCGGGTTCATTTTCCCCTCACCTAACCCTAACCCTAACCCTAACCCTAACCCTAACCCTAACCCTAACCCTAACCCTAACCCAATACAACAGAAGGTTAAAGATCATCAGTTATTTCTATAATAAACCGGACCACATTCAGACACCCTTCATTCACAGGTCTAATTGGGAACCCACCACGGCTCAATCACACACAGCCACAATAAACCTGGTGCAAAAGAACAAACAGGCCCTGCGTTATTACCGGCCCCCAGGGGACGTTGTTGACAACCTCTCGGGGCCTGAACGCAGGGCCTTAGAAGAACTTACCCAAAATCCTAATATTATCATTAAACCCGCGGACAAAGGTTCAAAAATAGTCATTATGGATAGACAGCAGTATTTACTGGAGGCAAATAGACAACTCTCAAACACCACACATTATAAACCCATTCCGTCAGACCTACAAAGTCAAACCCAACCACTCCTCCGTAGTATTATACAAACTTTATATGACAATAAAACCATTAACCACAAGCAAAAAATCTACCTGTTTGGCCCCGACCAACCCCGCCCCCGCCAGTTCTATCTATTACCCAAAATCCACAAGGAACCCCCATCATGGACCGTACCCTATGAGGTTCCTCCCGGCAGACCAATAGTCTCAGATTGCAATAGTACATCATACCATATCTCAGAATACATCGAACATTTCCTTGGACCCCTTTCCAATAAACACCCAAGTTACATCAAGGACACTTATCATTTTATAGATACCATCCGGCCCATGGTTGTTCCAAATCAGTCATACTTATTTACAATCGACATAGACAGTCTATACACAAATATCAATACACAAATCGGTATCAAGGCTATAATATCCAACTTCAATAACAACCCCGACAACAATAGACCGGACAAAGAAATTATTCAACTCCTTACCATCTGCCTCAACAATAACGACTTTTCATTCAATAACAAACAATTCCTGCAAATCCACGGAACGGCCATGGGTCAGCGATACGCCCCGTCATATGCAAACATTTACCTGAGCGAGTGGGAGCGAGAGGCATTGGCCAAGTGCACCCACAAACCCCTCACCTACCTCAGATTTTTAGATGACATTTTTGGAATATGGCAACATGACATTTCTTTATTTTCTGATTTCATTGACACATTGAATAGCCACCATCAGTCTATTAAAGTTAAGTACATCATAGATCCACTACAAGTTAATTTTTTAGATACAACTGTTTTTTTTGACCGGTCAAAAAACTTGTCATACTCACAACTACTTACCAAAGTTTACTTTAAAACAACAGACACACACGCCCTTCTCCATAAAACTAGCTATCATCCGAAACACACATTTAAAGGCATTATTAAATCTCAAATCATCCGTTTTCACAGAATATCATCCCGTGTAATAGACCTGCATTCTTCCATCTCCATTCTATTTTGTAGTCTCAGGTCTAGGGGCTACTCCAAACGCTTCCTCCGCCATATCAAGACCAGCACTTTGGCGTCTCTCGCTCCCACTCGCTCCATTCCCCGGATTGCTCCACCCCGTGTCCCGGTACCATTCATATCTACCTTCTCACATAGAATCAAAGGTTTACATAACATCATCAAACAGAACTTCATTCATACTCAAACCCTACAGCCGGCTTTCCAAAATCACGTCATCATATCAGCTTACAGGAAAAACAAAAACCTCCACAGTTTACTAATAAGGTCAAAATACTCTGATAACAAACCACCAACACAAACACAATACCACACACACTATAAAAACAGAAAATTTATTTCAAACCCTCACAGCAATACAGCATTCCCCACATTAGGTACATTTACACTCCACACCACCAACGTCATTTACATCATTACATGCACCACCTGCAATAAACATTATATCGGGGAAACAAAACACTCCATACTCACCCGATTAAAACAACACATATATAACATTGGGGAAGGCAAGTTAACCACCCCCCTCATTAACCATTTTCAGCTCCACTCCGTCAATAATCTTATAATCTCTGGTCTAGAATCAGAAGACCATTGGACCATTGGGCAGAGAAAGAGGACAGAAAAATTATGGATTTTTAAATTAGGTACAATCACGCCAACAGGCCTCAATGACAATTAATTACACTCATAGGACACCCACCCGACAATCAGTTTAAATTTCCCTCTCATGTAGTCTTCCTTATCAACTCCCCCGTGTTTTCCCCTTTCCCCCTCCCCCCTTTTGTTTTTTTTCCCTCTACAACCAGCCGTGCTGCCTGGGTCCACTCAGGCCCCCCAAGGCACCAATTTAACACACATGCCTCGGGGGGAATCGAACTAGGATTCTCTGGGCCAGGGGCGTCATCTCTGCCACTACACCATTATTCATTTTACAATTTTGTTTCCATAAATCCCCAATTTTCATTAGTCTATGTTACTCCAGTAATAAAATACCACCTTCATAGATAAAATTAATCCCCAACCAGGTTTACTTAGTTTTTTAATTTTATTTTCCTCCATAAAATTTAGACAGAATGACGCCCAACAAATACTCCAACCCAGGCAGCAACCGTATTCATCCTTTCTCTGTCCCATGGTCCTTGCAGACGTGCTCTGCCTGGGGATCATACCCTGGTCCCCCGTTAGAGGGAGCGGAGCTCCTCCAACCGTGCCACCACTTTAAGATCAATAGGCCAGTGCAAATAAACCATACTCATGAACCCTGAACTCTAACCCTAACCCAACCCTAACCCAGCCCGTGCCATTGATCTTGACACACAACCCGCTTTACAACTACTATACATTTTTATTTTTATACATAAAAAAATATATATCGTATTTTCGAAGAAACGACTGTTCAGACAAAAATTGACCCTGGTCCTAGCCCCAGGTCTGGGGGGTTTTGAACCCAGGTCCTCCACATGAGAGACCGAGAGCTATCCTGGTAGGCCAAACACTGTCTTAAAACATCTAGCCAGAATACAGACATTTTTCTCTCTCTATTTTCCAGCCACCACCCCCTAAGGGAACCAATCGTGTGGGACAACAACTTTCCCTCCAAGATTCAAATATATTGGAGGGAAACCATACAAAATGGCCTACCCTCCTAGCCCTATCACAACAGACCTACTCACAACACTACTTACTGATTGGTGGTTTGAGCCTTGGGGGAGGGGCACACATCCCCTCCTCCAACACTTTATAACCACCAGAGCTGTCGGTCTTGTCCACACATCCTCTGAAGAAGCATCGACCAATGCGAAACGTCAGGATCCTAAATACTACTCAACGGTACGTCAGCTTAGACTCTTTTATCTTTTAAAACTCTGGTTTTAAAGCAGCCTTGCTTTTTAACTATTAGAAGATTTGTTTTTAACTATTAAAGCTAGTTTTTTGAATGTCCTGGGGGGCTGCTGCCTGAGGCCTTCCTTATGCTTAAAACAATTGACTCTTTCCACACTCTGGTATTTAAACAGCCTTGCTTTTAACCAGTTGGGTCTTTTGTTTTTGCCTTTTAACTAAGCCACTCGTTCCAAAAACACCCTGAGTGGCTTTTGCCTTAAGCCTTTCCCCGTTTTTATTAAGCAATAGACTCCTATCCTCTAAAAAACTCTGGTTTTAAAGCAGCCTGGCTTTTAACCAGTTGGAGTATTGTCTTTTTTTGGTTTTTGGACTAAAAAGCTATCGGTTTTAAACAGAGCTTAGAACATCAAACAATAGACTCCTATCTTCTAAAAACTCTGGTTTTAAAGCAGCCTGGCTTTTTACCAGTTGGAGTATTGTCTTTTTGATTTTTTTGCTTTTTGATTCTTTGTTTTTTGGACTAAAAAGCTACTAGTTTTCAACAAAGCTTAGAGCACTAAACATCCTGAGGGACTTCTGCCTAAGCCTCTCCCCCCATTTTTTTAAACAACACTCCTATCTTTTAAACTCTGGTTTTAAGCGGCCTTGCTTTTACCAGTAGGAGTTTTGTATCTGATATTGCTTTTAATTTATTTTTTTCTTGTGATCCTCCTCCCGGCTGGGACGAGGTTATCAGAGACTTATTTCCTAAAAATCCTTTTTTGGAAAACTTATTAATTAATTATTTTTCTGGAGACCTCCCCCCCGCTCTTGGTTATACTGAGACGTTTTTTTTGGAGTTCCCTTCTTTTACTAGGATACACCTGGAACTCATCCTCATCCTCCTGGACCACTGCCCAACACCAACCCAGCTCCAACTTGGGAGGCCCAGCCAACTACTGGACCAAGGAGACCTACACTACCAGGGATACCCACCAGGCAACAACCAAAGGCACCTGAACCCCATTCTGCTGGACCACTGCCTTAAACGTCACCCCAGCTCCAACTAGGAAGGCCGAGGAACAAGCCATCAGCCATTTACTGGACAAAGGTGACCTCCAACTACACTACCAGGGTAAGAGCCCCCTCCAGTGACTTTTAAAATGTTTTTTAACAGAGCAAAGCCCGTACCGATGAGTGGTCTAGGACACAGGCCACAGCTCACACACACACACACAAACACAGCCCCACAACCCCTGATGTCTGTAAACACACACTCAGCTTCACAATACAAACACAACAATACACGCCGGTTAACAAACATGAACACAGCACCCACCAACACATGGAATCAGGTACCGGACCCAGCCACCCGCACCGCTTCTAAACAAATATTTCAATTAATACAGGCTATACACCACAAACACACAACAGATAATTCAATCACCACCAACACTTTCCCACCTGGGATGATGCGTCAGGTCACCAGACTGACGGACTTCATCAAACCGGCCACACCATCAGACACCACACGTCACAAGATCAAAAACAATACGGACAACTGGATGAAAACAAACATGGCTATATTACGGGAACATTACACCAATACAATACATACCCTCGGCCACACACCACACAACCCCATAGCGTTTCAAATAGCTACCGGATGGGCTAGGAAGCGGTATGGCCAGAGACTCCGGGCGGACACCATCAAGGCAACAGAAGGTATACTGCAACGTAACATCATTAAGAACAATAAAACTTTTCTCAACCCTAAGAGCAGGTTGGAGGGCTCCCTCTCCACCATCCCGGAATTATCCGATGAAGAGGAATTCCCACCACTACCAGTCATCAGTAAGTTACCCCCTGCATTTCAGCCCTTTCCAATTCAACAGCCCCGGACACCACTACTCCCCACCCCCACCCAGTGCCAGACAACACTGGATGGCCTACAACCGCAACCTCAACGACCCAGACATGACCACCCATACCAGACCAACAGACAGAAGACATTCCCCTTACCCCAAACCAGGCCCCCCCTACAACCGACACTACCTGACCACCCCATACCCAAACCAAGACGAAAACCACTGTACGGACTTCCGACCTACCCAATATATAACAAGGGCCCTCTACAAACACAGAGGGCACCTCTACATCTGACTACAAGACAAACCCCTCCTGACCCAAACACCTCCACCCCTCCCTCAGTGAGGGGCAAGAAAGTAGTCTCCTGGGGACCCGAACCGGTCTCCCAGGGGGCAGAAATCATCTCAAAACCCAACCCCAAACTCTCCCCCATCCTACCGACAGTGACTAGACGGAAAACCCCTATGACACGACTACCCCTAAGCCCCAGTACCCCCGACTCACCTACTATCAGTACAGGAAGACGGACACAGCAAACAGAAGTCCTAATTCATCCAGTACCAGACACACAAAACAATACCCTAGAACTACAGTCCATATCACTCAACACCCACAGTTATTCAAATGTTTCAACCATCAACCTTGATACCATTTCCTCTCCCCCTTCTACACCCACAGGTGTTGCTGGTCCCCGGACTGGCACAATGGAACAGCGAGGAGCCCCGACAACCATAACGGGAGGGTCACCTAACATGATGAGCGGGCAATTAAAGGCTAATATTGCCACTCAAGCCGTATCTGAGACCTCCCTACCACTTCTCCGCGGAAGTCCACCTCCCACTTGTGCCGTTCGGGGGTCCAGCACACCTCCACCCCCCGAGGATAGCCCCACAGGACCCTCCTCCACCTCCTCCCCATTCAGCCTACCACCACACACTCCCACATCAGGTAAATACCATCCCACATCACACATCGCCCGACACACCAGGAAACTCCAGGACTGGTCTTTCAAAAGCCGTAGACCAGTCCTGGTGTTGGGGGATTCCAACATCAATCGAATCCCCCCCCACAACAACCCAGACTTACAATTAGACAGCTACCCGGGGGCTAACATGTACCACTTTTTAAAGATATGTGAAAAAACGGTACCCAACCCCAACACAAAAATAGTGGTCCTCTCCATTGGGATCAATAATAAGGACCAGGACCCCAGGCAGACTTCCTGCAAACAGTTAAAATCTCTATACAAACAGGCCCAACTTGCCTTCCCTAATGCCGACATCTACTTCCCTATCATAAACTTCTCAGACAACCTCAGCGTTAAACAACAGTACAATTTAAAATACATCAACAACACAATAGCCACATACTTCCCATTTTTAGCAGAGATCCCTCACGACACATTTGTAACAGAAAAGGACAACATCCATTGGAAGCCGGCTACCGCGCAACTCATTTTCGATTACTGGCTCAAACAGTTAAATTTATAGTAAGACCCAAACCCAAACCGGGCACAAACGCCACCCCTAACCCTAACCCTAACCCTAAACCTTCTAATCCCAACCCTAACCCTAACCCTAACCCTAACCTTAACCCCAACCCCAACCCTAATCCTAACCCTAACCCTAACCCTCCAAACCCTATGCCCCATACTGACCCTGCAGTCGACTTGGGGTGGAGCTCTACAGCAAACATACTTAACTTATCCACACTATTTACTCCAACTTCAGATCAGATCCGGTTATTGGAAAGGGGTCTTTCATTCATCCCACGCCCATTACAGTTTGACTGGGAGGAATTTCATAGGGATTTACACCAATACAACAGAAGGTTAAAGATCATCAGTTATTTCTATAATAAACCGGACCACATTCAGACACCCTTCATTCACAGGTCTAATTGGGAACCCACCACGGCTCAATCACACACAGCCACAATAAACCTGGTGCAAAAGAACAAACAGGCCCTGCGTTATTACCGGCCCCCAGGGGACGTTGTTGACAACCTCTCGGGGCCTGAACGCAGGGCCTTAGAAGAACTTACCCAAAATCCTAATATTATCATTAAACCCGCGGACAAAGGTTCAAAAATAGTCATTATGGATAGACAGCAGTATTTACTGGAGGCAAATAGACAACTCTCAAACACCACACATTATAAACCCATTCCGTCAGACCTACAAAGTCAAACCCAACCACTCCTCCGTAGTATTATACAAACTTTATATGACAATAAAACCATTAACCACAAGCAAAAAATCTACCTGTTTGGCCCCGACCAACCCCGCCCCCGCCAGTTCTATCTATTACCCAAAATCCACAAGGAACCCCCATCATGGACCGTACCCTATGAGGTTCCTCCCGGCAGACCAATAGTCTCAGATTGCAATAGTACATCATACCATATCTCAGAATACATCGAACATTTCCTTGGACCCCTTTCCAATAAACACCCAAGTTACATCAAGGACACTTATCATTTTATAGATACCATCCGGCCCATGGTTGTTCCAAATCAGTCATACTTATTTACAATCGACATAGACAGTCTATACACAAATATCAATACACAAATCGGTATCAAGGCTATAATATCCAACTTCAATAACAACCCCGACAACAATAGACCGGACAAAGAAATTATTCAACTCCTTACCATCTGCCTCAACAATAACGACTTTTCATTCAATAACAAACAATTCCTGCAAATCCACGGAACGGCCATGGGTCAGCGATACGCCCCGTCATATGCAAACATTTACCTGAGCGAGTGGGAGCGAGAGGCATTGGCCAAGTGCACCCACAAACCCCTCACCTACCTCAGATTTTTAGATGACATTTTTGGAATATGGCAACATGACATTTCTTTATTTTCTGATTTCATTGACACATTGAATAGCCACCATCAGTCTATTAAAGTTAAGTACATCATAGATCCACTACAAGTTAATTTTTTAGATACAACTGTTTTTTTTGACCGGTCAAAAAACTTGTCATACTCACAACTACTTACCAAAGTTTACTTTAAAACAACAGACACACACGCCCTTCTCCATAAAACTAGCTATCATCCGAAACACACATTTAAAGGCATTATTAAATCTCAAATCATCCGTTTTCACAGAATATCATCCCGTGTAATAGACCTGCATTCTTCCATCTCCATTCTATTTTGTAGTCTCAGGTCTAGGGGCTACTCCAAACGCTTCCTCCGCCATATCAAGACCAGCACTTTGGCGTCTCTCGCTCCCACTCGCTCCATTCCCCGGATTGCTCCACCCCGTGTCCCGGTACCATTCATATCTACCTTCTCACATAGAATCAAAGGTTTACATAACATCATCAAACAGAACTTCATTCATACTCAAACCCTACAGCCGGCTTTCCAAAATCACGTCATCATATCAGCTTACAGGAAAAACAAAAACCTCCACAGTTTACTAATAAGGTCAAAATACTCTGATAACAAACCACCAACACAAACACAATACCACACACACTATAAAAACAGAAAATTTATTTCAAACCCTCACAGCAATACAGCATTCCCCACATTAGGTACATTTACACTCCACACCACCAACGTCATTTACATCATTACATGCACCACCTGCAATAAACATTATATCGGGGAAACAAAACACTCCATACTCACCCGATTAAAACAACACATATATAACATTGGGGAAGGCAAGTTAACCACCCCCCTCATTAACCATTTTCAGCTCCACTCCGTCAATAATCTTATAATCTCTGGTCTAGAATCAGAAGACCATTGGACCATTGGGCAGAGAAAGAGGACAGAAAAATTATGGATTTTTAAATTAGGTACAATCACGCCAACAGGCCTCAATGACAATTAATTACACTCATAGGACACCCACCCGACAATCAGTTTAAATTTCCCTCTCATGTAGTCTTCCTTATCAACTCCCCCGTGTTTTCCCCTTTCCCCCTCCCCCCTTTTGTTTTTTTTCCCTCTACAACCAGCCGTGCTGCCTGGGTCCACTCAGGCCCCCCAAGGCACCAATTTAACACACATGCCTCGGGGGGAATCGAACTAGGATTCTCTGGGCCAGGGGCGTCATCTCTGCCACTACACCATTATTCATTTTACAATTTTGTTTCCATAAATCCCCAATTTTCATTAGTCTATGTTACTCCAGTAATAAAATACCACCTTCATAGATAAAATTAATCCCCAACCAGGTTTACTTAGTTTTTTAATTTTATTTTCCTCCATAAAATTTAGACAGAATGACGCCCAACAAATACTCCAACCCAGGCAGCAACCGTATTCATCCTTTCTCTGTCCCATGGTCCTTGCAGACGTGCTCTGCCTGGGGATCATACCCTGGTCCCCCGTTAGAGGGAGCGGAGCTCCTCCAACCGTGCCACCACTTTAAGATCAATAGGCCAGTGCAAATAAACCATACTCATGAACCCTGAACTCTAACCCTAACCCAACCCTAACCCAGCCCGTGCCATTGATCTTGACACACAACCCGCTTTACAACTACTATACATTTTTATTTTTATACATAAAAAAATATATATCGTATTTTCGAAGAAACGACTGTTCAGACAAAAATTGACCCTGGTCCTAGCCCCAGGTCTGGGGGGTTTTGAACCCAGGTCCTCCACATGAGAGACCGAGAGCTATCAGAACCTAAACCCTAACCCTAACCTAGGCCCCAATCCTAACCCTAACCCAACCCAGTTCCTAAACCCTAACCCTAACCCTATTAACCCTACTAACCCTAACCTAGGCCCCAATCCTAAACCTAACTCAACCCAGTACCTAAACCCTAACCCTAACCCTAACCTAGGCCCTAACCCTAACCATAACCCTAACCCTCTCTCCGAGACCACAACCAATCATCCTCCCAATAACCTGGAAATCAAACCCATATTAATTCCATTCATATCTACATTCTCTCATCAAACAACCAGACTCCATAACCTCATTAAACAAAACTTCTCCCACACCCAAACAATACATCCGGCCTTCCATAACCACAACACAATTTCAGCATATAGGAAAAATCAAAGTCTCCATAGCCTCCTCATAAAATCCAAATTTACAGACAATAGACCCCCCATTCAAATACAATATATTACACATTACAAAAATAGAAAATTTATATCCAACCCCCACAGCACCACAGCATTTCCAACACTCGGCACATTCTCCCTTAACACTACTAACGTAATATACATTCCTGCTTCTCCCCCTTCCTCTCCCCTAGGTGTTGCCGGTGCCCGGACTGGCACGATTGGACAAGAAGGAGCCCCGACCGCATTAGCAGGAGGGTCATCACACATGATGAGCGGCGTAATAAAGGCTAATGTAGCCCACAACACCGTATCTGAGACCTCCTCTCAACAACTGCGCCCGGGGACTCCGCCTCCCGGTTGTGCCACTCCGGACTCCGACACACCTTCACCCCCCGACGACAGCTCCCCAGGACCCTGTGCCACCTCCTCTCCATTCAGTCCTCTGCAGTCCGACTCCAACGCAGCAGGTAAATTTAAGACCACATATCACATCTCCAGACCCAACCGCAAAATCCAGGACTGGTTCATCAAAGGCCGCAAACCAGTCCTGGTACTGGGGGATTCCAACATAAATCGAATCCCCCCTCACAACCATCCCACAATACAACTTGACAGTTACCCGGGGGCCAATATGTACCATTTTCTTAAACTGTGTGAGAAAGCCATCCCCATTCCAGATGTTAAAATTGTCGTCCTCTCAATTGGTATTAATAACAAAGATCAGGACCCCAGGCAGACCTCTTGTAAACAGCTCAAATCACTATACAAACAGGCCCAACTTGCCTTCCCCAATGCTGACATTTACTTCCCCATTATTAATTTTTCTGCCAACCTCACTAGTAAACAGCAACACAACCTTAAATATATTAACAATACCATAGCCACTTACTTTCCATTTTTAGCCGAAATACCTCACGACACTTTTTTTACAGAGCAAGATAATATACACTGGAAACCGGCTACTGCCACACGCATTTTTGAATACTGGTTGCAACAATTAAATTTACAATCACATCAAAACCCAAACCGGGCTTAAATACAGTCCCATCCAACTTACATCTTAACATAACGCCCCTTACTGACCCCGCACCTGATTTGGGGTGGAGCTCCACATCAAATATCCTCAATCTATCTACACTATTCACCCCAACCGCAGAACAAATTCAGATATTGGAAAGGGGTCTTTCATTCATTCCACGCCCTACACATTTTGACTGGGAGGAACTTCATAGGGACCTACATCAATACAATAGACGCCTCAAAATTATCAGCCACTTTTTCAATAAACCACAACACATACAGATACCCTTCACCAATAAATCCAGCTGGGAACCCACTATAGAACAGTCACACAAAAATACCATAACCCTGTTGCAAAAGAACAAACAGGCCCTGCGCCAGTACCGGCCCCCTGGGGACGTGGCAGACAACCTCTCGGGGCCGGAGCGCAGGGCCTTAGAACAACTCATCAAAAATCCAAATATAATTATAAAACCAGCTGACAAAGGATCAAAAACAGTTATAATGGACAGACAGCAATATTTACTGGAGGCAAATAGATTATTATCCAACACTACACATTACAAACTCATCCAATCTGACCAACAAAATCAAACTCAACCCCTCCTCAGAAATATTATCCAAAATCTATATGACCAAAAAATCATCACACACAAACAAAAACACTATCTATTTGGCCCCGATCACCCACGACCTAGACTTTTTTATCTACTTCCAAAAGTACATAAAGAACCCCAAACCTGGACCATACCCTATGAAGTTCCCCCCGGTAGACCAATAGTTTCCGACTGCAACAGCACATCTTACCATATATCAGAATATATAGAATATTTCCTTGGACCCCTTTCCAACAAACACCCGGCCTACATAAAAGATACATATCACTTCATAGACCTCATCCGACCCATGGTTGTTCCAAATCAGTCATTTTTATTTACAATAGATATAGACAGCTTATACACTAACATTAACACAAACATAGGCATTAAAGCGATTACATCCATCTTTAATAAATATCCCGACATTAATAGACCGGACAAACAGATAATTGAACTCCTCAACATTTGCCTCAACAATAATGATTTTACATTTAATAACAAACAATACCTCCAAATTCACGGAACAGCCATGGGTCAGAGATACGCGCCATCATATGCGAACATTTATATGAGCGAGTGGGAGCGAGAGGCATTGGCCAAATGCACCCGACAACCACTTCTTTATCTCCGTTTTTTAGACGACATATTTGGCATTTGGCACCACGACATCACTTTATTTTCTGATTTTATCAACACACTCAATAACCACCACCCATCTATAAAAGTAAAATACACCATAGACCCCTCTCATGTTAATTTCCTGGACACTACAGTTTTTTTTGATAATTCCATTAATTCGGCTCCTTGCAAACTTCTCACTAAAGTCTTTTTCAAAACTACTGATACACACGCACTACTACATAAAAAAAGTTACCATCCGAAACATACATTTAAAGGCTTAATAAAATCACAAATCATCCGTTTCTATAGACTATCTTCGACACCCTCAGATCTTCACGAATCAATTGCAATTCTATTCTCCGCACTCAGACACAGGGGCTACTCTAAACGATTCCTCCGCCACATTAAAAATAATACTTTGGCCTCCCTCGCCCTCACTCGCTCCAACAACACAGATGCTCCACCCCAGCCTCCGGTCTCGGAGGGACTCCCAACCACAGGGCCCCCAACAGTAAAATCCACCTATCTCCCTAGTTTAAGCCCTAACCCTAACCCTACTAACCCTACTAACCCTAACCTAGGCCCCAATCCTAATCCTAACCCAACCCAGAACCTAAACCCTAACCCTAACCTAGGCCCCAATCCTAACCCTAACCCAACCCAGTTCCTAAACCCTAACCCTAACCCTATTAACCCTACTAACCCTAACCTAGGCCCCAATCCTAAACCTAACTCAACCCAGTACCTAAACCCTAACCCTAACCCTAACCTAGGCCCTAACCCTAACCATAACCCTAACCCTCTCTCCGAGACCACAACCAATCATCCTCCCAATAACCTGGAAATCAAACCCATATTAATTCCATTCATATCTACATTCTCTCATCAAACAACCAGACTCCATAACCTCATTAAACAAAACTTCTCCCACACCCAAACAATACATCCGGCCTTCCATAACCACAACACAATTTCAGCATATAGGAAAAATCAAAGTCTCCATAGCCTCCTCATAAAATCCAAATTTACAGACAATAGACCCCCCATTCAAATACAATATATTACACATTACAAAAATAGAAAATTTATATCCAACCCCCACAGCACCACAGCATTTCCAACACTCGGCACATTCTCCCTTAACACTACTAACGTAATATACATTCCTGCTTCTCCCCCTTCCTCTCCCCTAGGTGTTGCCGGTGCCCGGACTGGCACGATTGGACAAGAAGGAGCCCCGACCGCATTAGCAGGAGGGTCATCACACATGATGAGCGGCGTAATAAAGGCTAATGTAGCCCACAACACCGTATCTGAGACCTCCTCTCAACAACTGCGCCCGGGGACTCCGCCTCCCGGTTGTGCCACTCCGGACTCCGACACACCTTCACCCCCCGACGACAGCTCCCCAGGACCCTGTGCCACCTCCTCTCCATTCAGTCCTCTGCAGTCCGACTCCAACGCAGCAGGTAAATTTAAGACCACATATCACATCTCCAGACCCAACCGCAAAATCCAGGACTGGTTCATCAAAGGCCGCAAACCAGTCCTGGTACTGGGGGATTCCAACATAAATCGAATCCCCCCTCACAACCATCCCACAATACAACTTGACAGTTACCCGGGGGCCAATATGTACCATTTTCTTAAACTGTGTGAGAAAGCCATCCCCATTCCAGATGTTAAAATTGTCGTCCTCTCAATTGGTATTAATAACAAAGATCAGGACCCCAGGCAGACCTCTTGTAAACAGCTCAAATCACTATACAAACAGGCCCAACTTGCCTTCCCCAATGCTGACATTTACTTCCCCATTATTAATTTTTCTGCCAACCTCACTAGTAAACAGCAACACAACCTTAAATATATTAACAATACCATAGCCACTTACTTTCCATTTTTAGCCGAAATACCTCACGACACTTTTTTTACAGAGCAAGATAATATACACTGGAAACCGGCTACTGCCACACGCATTTTTGAATACTGGTTGCAACAATTAAATTTACAATCACATCAAAACCCAAACCGGGCTTAAATACAGTCCCATCCAACTTACATCTTAACATAACGCCCCTTACTGACCCCGCACCTGATTTGGGGTGGAGCTCCACATCAAATATCCTCAATCTATCTACACTATTCACCCCAACCGCAGAACAAATTCAGATATTGGAAAGGGGTCTTTCATTCATTCCACGCCCTACACATTTTGACTGGGAGGAACTTCATAGGGACCTACATCAATACAATAGACGCCTCAAAATTATCAGCCACTTTTTCAATAAACCACAACACATACAGATACCCTTCACCAATAAATCCAGCTGGGAACCCACTATAGAACAGTCACACAAAAATACCATAACCCTGTTGCAAAAGAACAAACAGGCCCTGCGCCAGTACCGGCCCCCTGGGGACGTGGCAGACAACCTCTCGGGGCCGGAGCGCAGGGCCTTAGAACAACTCATCAAAAATCCAAATATAATTATAAAACCAGCTGACAAAGGATCAAAAACAGTTATAATGGACAGACAGCAATATTTACTGGAGGCAAATAGATTATTATCCAACACTACACATTACAAACTCATCCAATCTGACCAACAAAATCAAACTCAACCCCTCCTCAGAAATATTATCCAAAATCTATATGACCAAAAAATCATCACACACAAACAAAAACACTATCTATTTGGCCCCGATCACCCACGACCTAGACTTTTTTATCTACTTCCAAAAGTACATAAAGAACCCCAAACCTGGACCATACCCTATGAAGTTCCCCCCGGTAGACCAATAGTTTCCGACTGCAACAGCACATCTTACCATATATCAGAATATATAGAATATTTCCTTGGACCCCTTTCCAACAAACACCCGGCCTACATAAAAGATACATATCACTTCATAGACCTCATCCGACCCATGGTTGTTCCAAATCAGTCATTTTTATTTACAATAGATATAGACAGCTTATACACTAACATTAACACAAACATAGGCATTAAAGCGATTACATCCATCTTTAATAAATATCCCGACATTAATAGACCGGACAAACAGATAATTGAACTCCTCAACATTTGCCTCAACAATAATGATTTTACATTTAATAACAAACAATACCTCCAAATTCACGGAACAGCCATGGGTCAGAGATACGCGCCATCATATGCGAACATTTATATGAGCGAGTGGGAGCGAGAGGCATTGGCCAAATGCACCCGACAACCACTTCTTTATCTCCGTTTTTTAGACGACATATTTGGCATTTGGCACCACGACATCACTTTATTTTCTGATTTTATCAACACACTCAATAACCACCACCCATCTATAAAAGTAAAATACACCATAGACCCCTCTCATGTTAATTTCCTGGACACTACAGTTTTTTTTGATAATTCCATTAATTCGGCTCCTTGCAAACTTCTCACTAAAGTCTTTTTCAAAACTACTGATACACACGCACTACTACATAAAAAAAGTTACCATCCGAAACATACATTTAAAGGCTTAATAAAATCACAAATCATCCGTTTCTATAGACTATCTTCGACACCCTCAGATCTTCACGAATCAATTGCAATTCTATTCTCCGCACTCAGACACAGGGGCTACTCTAAACGATTCCTCCGCCACATTAAAAATAATACTTTGGCCTCCCTCGCCCTCACTCGCTCCAACAACACAGATGCTCCACCCCAGCCTCCGGTCTCGGAGGGACTCCCAACCACAGGGCCCCCAACAGTAAAATCCACCTATCTCCCTAGTTTAAGCCCTAACCCTAACCCTACTAACCCTACTAACCCTAACCTAGGCCCCAATCCTAATCCTAACCCAACCCAGAACCTAAACCCTAACCCTAACCTAGGCCCCAATCCTAACCCTAACCCAACCCAGTTCCTAAACCCTAACCCTAACCCTATTAACCCTACTAACCCTAACCTAGGCCCCAATCCTAAACCTAACTCAACCCAGTACCTAAACCCTAACCCTAACCCTAACCTAGGCCCTAACCCTAACCATAACCCTAACCCTCTCTCCGAGACCACAACCAATCATCCTCCCAATAACCTGGAAATCAAACCCATATTAATTCCATTCATATCTACATTCTCTCATCAAACAACCAGACTCCATAACCTCATTAAACAAAACTTCTCCCACACCCAAACAATACATCCGGCCTTCCATAACCACAACACAATTTCAGCATATAGGAAAAATCAAAGTCTCCATAGCCTCCTCATAAAATCCAAATTTACAGACAATAGACCCCCCATTCAAATACAATATATTACACATTACAAAAATAGAAAATTTATATCCAACCCCCACAGCACCACAGCATTTCCAACACTCGGCACATTCTCCCTTAACACTACTAACGTAATATACATTCCTGCTTCTCCCCCTTCCTCTCCCCTAGGTGTTGCCGGTGCCCGGACTGGCACGATTGGACAAGAAGGAGCCCCGACCGCATTAGCAGGAGGGTCATCACACATGATGAGCGGCGTAATAAAGGCTAATGTAGCCCACAACACCGTATCTGAGACCTCCTCTCAACAACTGCGCCCGGGGACTCCGCCTCCCGGTTGTGCCACTCCGGACTCCGACACACCTTCACCCCCCGACGACAGCTCCCCAGGACCCTGTGCCACCTCCTCTCCATTCAGTCCTCTGCAGTCCGACTCCAACGCAGCAGGTAAATTTAAGACCACATATCACATCTCCAGACCCAACCGCAAAATCCAGGACTGGTTCATCAAAGGCCGCAAACCAGTCCTGGTACTGGGGGATTCCAACATAAATCGAATCCCCCCTCACAACCATCCCACAATACAACTTGACAGTTACCCGGGGGCCAATATGTACCATTTTCTTAAACTGTGTGAGAAAGCCATCCCCATTCCAGATGTTAAAATTGTCGTCCTCTCAATTGGTATTAATAACAAAGATCAGGACCCCAGGCAGACCTCTTGTAAACAGCTCAAATCACTATACAAACAGGCCCAACTTGCCTTCCCCAATGCTGACATTTACTTCCCCATTATTAATTTTTCTGCCAACCTCACTAGTAAACAGCAACACAACCTTAAATATATTAACAATACCATAGCCACTTACTTTCCATTTTTAGCCGAAATACCTCACGACACTTTTTTTACAGAGCAAGATAATATACACTGGAAACCGGCTACTGCCACACGCATTTTTGAATACTGGTTGCAACAATTAAATTTACAATCACATCAAAACCCAAACCGGGCTTAAATACAGTCCCATCCAACTTACATCTTAACATAACGCCCCTTACTGACCCCGCACCTGATTTGGGGTGGAGCTCCACATCAAATATCCTCAATCTATCTACACTATTCACCCCAACCGCAGAACAAATTCAGATATTGGAAAGGGGTCTTTCATTCATTCCACGCCCTACACATTTTGACTGGGAGGAACTTCATAGGGACCTACATCAATACAATAGACGCCTCAAAATTATCAGCCACTTTTTCAATAAACCACAACACATACAGATACCCTTCACCAATAAATCCAGCTGGGAACCCACTATAGAACAGTCACACAAAAATACCATAACCCTGTTGCAAAAGAACAAACAGGCCCTGCGCCAGTACCGGCCCCCTGGGGACGTGGCAGACAACCTCTCGGGGCCGGAGCGCAGGGCCTTAGAACAACTCATCAAAAATCCAAATATAATTATAAAACCAGCTGACAAAGGATCAAAAACAGTTATAATGGACAGACAGCAATATTTACTGGAGGCAAATAGATTATTATCCAACACTACACATTACAAACTCATCCAATCTGACCAACAAAATCAAACTCAACCCCTCCTCAGAAATATTATCCAAAATCTATATGACCAAAAAATCATCACACACAAACAAAAACACTATCTATTTGGCCCCGATCACCCACGACCTAGACTTTTTTATCTACTTCCAAAAGTACATAAAGAACCCCAAACCTGGACCATACCCTATGAAGTTCCCCCCGGTAGACCAATAGTTTCCGACTGCAACAGCACATCTTACCATATATCAGAATATATAGAATATTTCCTTGGACCCCTTTCCAACAAACACCCGGCCTACATAAAAGATACATATCACTTCATAGACCTCATCCGACCCATGGTTGTTCCAAATCAGTCATTTTTATTTACAATAGATATAGACAGCTTATACACTAACATTAACACAAACATAGGCATTAAAGCGATTACATCCATCTTTAATAAATATCCCGACATTAATAGACCGGACAAACAGATAATTGAACTCCTCAACATTTGCCTCAACAATAATGATTTTACATTTAATAACAAACAATACCTCCAAATTCACGGAACAGCCATGGGTCAGAGATACGCGCCATCATATGCGAACATTTATATGAGCGAGTGGGAGCGAGAGGCATTGGCCAAATGCACCCGACAACCACTTCTTTATCTCCGTTTTTTAGACGACATATTTGGCATTTGGCACCACGACATCACTTTATTTTCTGATTTTATCAACACACTCAATAACCACCACCCATCTATAAAAGTAAAATACACCATAGACCCCTCTCATGTTAATTTCCTGGACACTACAGTTTTTTTTGATAATTCCATTAATTCGGCTCCTTGCAAACTTCTCACTAAAGTCTTTTTCAAAACTACTGATACACACGCACTACTACATAAAAAAAGTTACCATCCGAAACATACATTTAAAGGCTTAATAAAATCACAAATCATCCGTTTCTATAGACTATCTTCGACACCCTCAGATCTTCACGAATCAATTGCAATTCTATTCTCCGCACTCAGACACAGGGGCTACTCTAAACGATTCCTCCGCCACATTAAAAATAATACTTTGGCCTCCCTCGCCCTCACTCGCTCCAACAACACAGATGCTCCACCCCAGCCTCCGGTCTCGGAGGGACTCCCAACCACAGGGCCCCCAACAGTAAAATCCACCTATCTCCCTAGTTTAAGCCCTAACCCTAACCCTACTAACCCTACTAACCCTAACCTAGGCCCCAATCCTAATCCTAACCCAACCCAGAACCTAAACCCTAACCCTAACCTAGGCCCCAATCCTAACCCTAACCCAACCCAGTTCCTAAACCCTAACCCTAACCCTATTAACCCTACTAACCCTAACCTAGGCCCCAATCCTAAACCTAACTCAACCCAGTACCTAAACCCTAACCCTAACCCTAACCTAGGCCCTAACCCTAACCATAACCCTAACCCTCTCTCCGAGACCACAACCAATCATCCTCCCAATAACCTGGAAATCAAACCCATATTAATTCCATTCATATCTACATTCTCTCATCAAACAACCAGACTCCATAACCTCATTAAACAAAACTTCTCCCACACCCAAACAATACATCCGGCCTTCCATAACCACAACACAATTTCAGCATATAGGAAAAATCAAAGTCTCCATAGCCTCCTCATAAAATCCAAATTTACAGACAATAGACCCCCCATTCAAATACAATATATTACACATTACAAAAATAGAAAATTTATATCCAACCCCCACAGCACCACAGCATTTCCAACACTCGGCACATTCTCCCTTAACACTACTAACGTAATATACATTATCACATGCACCACTTGCCATAAACACTATATAGGAGAGACGAAACATACAATACTTACACGCCTCAAACAACATATGTATAGCATTGGGGAAGGCAAATTAACCACCCACCTGGTCAAACATTTCCAGCAACACCCCACCAATAAACTAATAATCTCAGGTTTGGAGAGCAACGACCAATGGACTGTTGGGCAGAGAAAGAGGGCAGAAAAATTATGGATCCATAAAATGAACACCATTGTGCCTACGGGCCTGAATGATGACACCATCCAGTTGCGACAGGCCCGTAGAGTATCCTGACCTGCCCCTTTCTCTGCCCCATGGTCCTGACTGTTGTGCTCTGCCTGGGGATTGAACCCTGGTCCCCGGGATGGTGGAGCTGTACTCTACCAACCTGACTATCACCACACTGTCAAATTTCCAACCGGTTTGAACGAAATAGGTCAGTAGGCCAGTGCCACAAAAATCAAACCCCTGAATCCTAAACCCCAACCCTAACCAAAACCTAACCCCGCCCGTGCCACTGACCTATGAATAACAATCCGGTTGGAACATACGTTTAATACAATAACCATATAAATAATAACACACACACTTACATCTTCACACACACACACACACACATATCTACACACACACACACTCACACACACGCACATGTACACACACAGACTTTCCACCCAGTGATGGATAGACCTTCCAATCACAAGAGCTTCTTACCTTAAACAAAAAATCGATAACAACTATATACGGAGGGACAGCTTCCCTCACGTGTAACCCCAACAACAGCGACCCCTGTTTGATGTCCTGGGGCAGTCTTGAACTTGGATCCCCCACGCCAAAGTCCTGAGCCCATCCCTGTAAACTTCTGTTTAGGTGCCCCGGGGCGGTCCTTGAACCCGGATCCCCCACGCCAAAGTCCTGGGTCCATCCCCGTTGCCACAGTGATTGTAGAAAATAGACAATCAGTTCAAATCTTGTGAGCTTCAATCCGGCTGGAAGGTAACCTAGTTAGAATAACATACGAAAAACACAACAAAATCCCCCCCACATCTGGTTAAACAGCCTATACAACAAAGATATTTTCACGTTGTAGAAGGAACAATGATTTCCTTCATGGGGAATTCCATAAGTTTCATTCCCCCTGGGGATTCGAACCCAGGTCCTCCACGTTAAGAACCTAGACCTTAACCCTGAGGCCATAGTTATTGTTAAACAGCACACACCAGATAAAATTACCTGGATATTTTCTAGCCTCCGCCCCCCAAAGCAACCAATCAGATGGGACCCTAATTTTCCCTCCAAAATTCAAACAGGATCTGCCCTTCTAGCCCAATCACAAACGACCAATTTGCAAATACAACCAACTGATAGGTGGTTTGAGCCTTGGAGGAGGGACACACTTTCCCTCCTTCAACACTTTTAAACCACCAGAGCTACCAGTCTGAACAGCCTCCTCTGAAGAAGCAACAACCACTGCGAAACGTCAGGGATTTTAAAACCACTCTACGGTACGTCACCTTAGACTCTTTTTATCTTTTATCTTTTATCTCTTGTTTTAAAGCAGCTTTTTGCTTTTTAACTATTGAGATTGTTTGTTTTTAATTATTTAAAAGTTAGAATTTTTGATCATCCTGGGGGGCTTCTGCCCGAGGCCTTGTCTTCCTCCAAAAAACACAGTTTTATATCGGAAAAAGGACCTCCTCTCCTCCTTTTTTGCTTTTGAGATGGAGATTACTTGTTCCTCTCAAAAACTTTTTTGAGATCTCCTCCCCCTTTTTTAAGAAACTGTGACAGGGGACTATATCTGGACCCATGCTTTTTGGTGCATTTTTTCTGTGGGTTAAACACTTTTAATAACATTCTGGAGACCTCCCGGACAAACTCTATCTCGCACTGGGACGAGCACACCGGAGCTCCTCTTTTTTGTATCAGTGTCCCCACCAGGCACCAGGGCACCAGAGGCCAAAGACCATCTCGCTGGAGCACAGCTGGTAAAACCTCACCGAACAATCCAGCACCCCAGCTCGGCAAAGGACGGCCAGGAGCAGATCAACCAGACCACTGTTGGACCTCCATGAGACCTTCACCGACGCTGCCAGGGTAAGAACCCCCACCAGTGATTATCAAAATATGTTTTTTAACAGAGCTAAGACCGTAGCGTCGAGTGGCCAAGGGCTCAGACCACAGCTCATGCACACAACACTACCACCACTGATGTCAATTAACACGCATTCAACACCACAAAACAAATACAACATTACACCCAGGACCACATACACAGACACAACACCCACCCACATACTCAATCATGCACCTGACCCGGAAACTCGAGCCGCAGCCAAAAAACTATTCCGTTTAATTCAGGCCATACACCATAAACATACAACCGATCACTCACTTGCAACTAACACCTTTCCACCAGGAATGATGAGGCAGGTCAACAGACTATCAGAATTCATCAAACCAGCCACACCCTCTGACACCACACGACACAAAATACAAAACAATACAACACACTGGATGAAAACAAACATGACTATATTACAAGAACACTACGCCAACACCATACATACTCTCAGCCAGACAACACATAACACTACAGCACTACAGATAGCCATTGGTTGGGCTAGAAGGAGATACGGGCAACGCTTCAGGCCAGACACAATTACAGCCACCGAACATGCATTGAACAGACACACACAACACCGCAACATGATTAACAAACAAAAACCTCTTTCCACACACAAGAGCAGGTTGGGGAGTTCCCTCTCCACCATCCCGGAATTATCCGACGAGGACGAATTTCCACCACTGCCAGCCTCCAGTAAGTTCCCACTGACATCCCAGCCACACAGGACTCGACAATATCGTACACCCCTCCTCCCCACCCCTACCCAACCCCGGACAGTACCTGCCATGGACACTCAACAACCACAACCTTCTCGACGTACTCAATATGGCCCACACCCGACTTTCAGACACATGACTTTCCCCCTCCCCCAAACCAGGACCCCATTACACCAACACACACGACTTGCTTTACCTACATCAAGATCACAGAATAACACCCCCCCGAACGTACTACCCCACCCGCCCATACTCAAGAAGAGCCCTCTACAGACACAGAGGGCTCACCCACAACTGACTCCCCCCAGTCTCACCAGGGAGCTTAAACTAGCCCCTGAAGAATCAAACATCCCCACCCCCTCCCTATCAAAGGTAAAAACAGTCTCCTGGGGACCCAAACAGGTCCCTCAGGAGACGGGAGGAATAACATCCGATCCCCACCCTTCCCCCGTCCGACAGAAATTCACCAGACCCAACACTTCAGTGACACTACCATCCCCAAACACCCCAGACTTACCGACTACTAATATACAATCAAGGCCAAACAGACGCACACAACAGATAGAGGCCCAAATCCACCAGCTACCGGACCCGCTCAACAACATCACAGAATCTGATGCGTTTTCCTTGGTTCCTGACATCATTTCTTCTCCCCCTTCCTCTCCCCTAGGTGTTGCCGGTGCCCGGACTGGCACGATTGGACAAGAAGGAGCCCCGACCGCATTAGCAGGAGGGTCATCACACATGATGAGCGGCGTAATAAAGGCTAATGTAGCCCACAACACCGTATCTGAGACCTCCTCTCAACAACTGCGCCCGGGGACTCCGCCTCCCGGTTGTGCCACTCCGGACTCCGACACACCTTCACCCCCCGACGACAGCTCCCCAGGACCCTGTGCCACCTCCTCTCCATTCAGTCCTCTGCAGTCCGACTCCAACGCAGCAGGTAAATTTAAGACCACATATCACATCTCCAGACCCAACCGCAAAATCCAGGACTGGTTCATCAAAGGCCGCAAACCAGTCCTGGTACTGGGGGATTCCAACATAAATCGAATCCCCCCTCACAACCATCCCACAATACAACTTGACAGTTACCCGGGGGCCAATATGTACCATTTTCTTAAACTGTGTGAGAAAGCCATCCCCATTCCAGATGTTAAAATTGTCGTCCTCTCAATTGGTATTAATAACAAAGATCAGGACCCCAGGCAGACCTCTTGTAAACAGCTCAAATCACTATACAAACAGGCCCAACTTGCCTTCCCCAATGCTGACATTTACTTCCCCATTATTAATTTTTCTGCCAACCTCACTAGTAAACAGCAACACAACCTTAAATATATTAACAATACCATAGCCACTTACTTTCCATTTTTAGCCGAAATACCTCACGACACTTTTTTTACAGAGCAAGATAATATACACTGGAAACCGGCTACTGCCACACGCATTTTTGAATACTGGTTGCAACAATTAAATTTACAATCACATCAAAACCCAAACCGGGCTTAAATACAGTCCCATCCAACTTACATCTTAACATAACGCCCCTTACTGACCCCGCACCTGATTTGGGGTGGAGCTCCACATCAAATATCCTCAATCTATCTACACTATTCACCCCAACCGCAGAACAAATTCAGATATTGGAAAGGGGTCTTTCATTCATTCCACGCCCTACACATTTTGACTGGGAGGAACTTCATAGGGACCTACATCAATACAATAGACGCCTCAAAATTATCAGCCACTTTTTCAATAAACCACAACACATACAGATACCCTTCACCAATAAATCCAGCTGGGAACCCACTATAGAACAGTCACACAAAAATACCATAACCCTGTTGCAAAAGAACAAACAGGCCCTGCGCCAGTACCGGCCCCCTGGGGACGTGGCAGACAACCTCTCGGGGCCGGAGCGCAGGGCCTTAGAACAACTCATCAAAAATCCAAATATAATTATAAAACCAGCTGACAAAGGATCAAAAACAGTTATAATGGACAGACAGCAATATTTACTGGAGGCAAATAGATTATTATCCAACACTACACATTACAAACTCATCCAATCTGACCAACAAAATCAAACTCAACCCCTCCTCAGAAATATTATCCAAAATCTATATGACCAAAAAATCATCACACACAAACAAAAACACTATCTATTTGGCCCCGATCACCCACGACCTAGACTTTTTTATCTACTTCCAAAAGTACATAAAGAACCCCAAACCTGGACCATACCCTATGAAGTTCCCCCCGGTAGACCAATAGTTTCCGACTGCAACAGCACATCTTACCATATATCAGAATATATAGAATATTTCCTTGGACCCCTTTCCAACAAACACCCGGCCTACATAAAAGATACATATCACTTCATAGACCTCATCCGACCCATGGTTGTTCCAAATCAGTCATTTTTATTTACAATAGATATAGACAGCTTATACACTAACATTAACACAAACATAGGCATTAAAGCGATTACATCCATCTTTAATAAATATCCCGACATTAATAGACCGGACAAACAGATAATTGAACTCCTCAACATTTGCCTCAACAATAATGATTTTACATTTAATAACAAACAATACCTCCAAATTCACGGAACAGCCATGGGTCAGAGATACGCGCCATCATATGCGAACATTTATATGAGCGAGTGGGAGCGAGAGGCATTGGCCAAATGCACCCGACAACCACTTCTTTATCTCCGTTTTTTAGACGACATATTTGGCATTTGGCACCACGACATCACTTTATTTTCTGATTTTATCAACACACTCAATAACCACCACCCATCTATAAAAGTAAAATACACCATAGACCCCTCTCATGTTAATTTCCTGGACACTACAGTTTTTTTTGATAATTCCATTAATTCGGCTCCTTGCAAACTTCTCACTAAAGTCTTTTTCAAAACTACTGATACACACGCACTACTACATAAAAAAAGTTACCATCCGAAACATACATTTAAAGGCTTAATAAAATCACAAATCATCCGTTTCTATAGACTATCTTCGACACCCTCAGATCTTCACGAATCAATTGCAATTCTATTCTCCGCACTCAGACACAGGGGCTACTCTAAACGATTCCTCCGCCACATTAAAAATAATACTTTGGCCTCCCTCGCCCTCACTCGCTCCAACAACACAGATGCTCCACCCCAGCCTCCGGTCTCGGAGGGACTCCCAACCACAGGGCCCCCAACAGTAAAATCCACCTATCTCCCTAGTTTAAGCCCTAACCCTAACCCTACTAACCCTACTAACCCTAACCTAGGCCCCAATCCTAATCCTAACCCAACCCAGAACCTAAACCCTAACCCTAACCTAGGCCCCAATCCTAACCCTAACCCAACCCAGTTCCTAAACCCTAACCCTAACCCTATTAACCCTACTAACCCTAACCTAGGCCCCAATCCTAAACCTAACTCAACCCAGTACCTAAACCCTAACCCTAACCCTAACCTAGGCCCTAACCCTAACCATAACCCTAACCCTCTCTCCGAGACCACAACCAATCATCCTCCCAATAACCTGGAAATCAAACCCATATTAATTCCATTCATATCTACATTCTCTCATCAAACAACCAGACTCCATAACCTCATTAAACAAAACTTCTCCCACACCCAAACAATACATCCGGCCTTCCATAACCACAACACAATTTCAGCATATAGGAAAAATCAAAGTCTCCATAGCCTCCTCATAAAATCCAAATTTACAGACAATAGACCCCCCATTCAAATACAATATATTACACATTACAAAAATAGAAAATTTATATCCAACCCCCACAGCACCACAGCATTTCCAACACTCGGCACATTCTCCCTTAACACTACTAACGTAATATACATTATCACATGCACCACTTGCCATAAACACTATATAGGAGAGACGAAACATACAATACTTACACGCCTCAAACAACATATGTATAGCATTGGGGAAGGCAAATTAACCACCCACCTGGTCAAACATTTCCAGCAACACCCCACCAATAAACTAATAATCTCAGGTTTGGAGAGCAACGACCAATGGACTGTTGGGCAGAGAAAGAGGGCAGAAAAATTATGGATCCATAAAATGAACACCATTGTGCCTACGGGCCTGAATGATGACACCATCCAGTTGCGACAGGCCCGTAGAGTATCCTGACCTGCCCCTTTCTCTGCCCCATGGTCCTGACTGTTGTGCTCTGCCTGGGGATTGAACCCTGGTCCCCGGGATGGTGGAGCTGTACTCTACCAACCTGACTATCACCACACTGTCAAATTTCCAACCGGTTTGAACGAAATAGGTCAGTAGGCCAGTGCCACAAAAATCAAACCCCTGAATCCTAAACCCCAACCCTAACCAAAACCTAACCCTAACCCTAACCCTAACCCTAACCCCTAACCCTAACCCCTAACCCTAACCCCTAACCCTAACCCTAACCCTAACCCTAACCCTAACCCTAACCCTAACCCCACCCAACTAGGCGTAGTATGGTTACGTAGAGGACAAAAAAATCCCAATTATTATGTAACTGGAGCTATTAATCTGGCACACCAAAATAATGTTTTGAGAAACAGAGGAAAGTTGTGATGCCAAGGAGCCAGCAGGTTTTTGAAAAGGGGAGGAGCTAAATGGGATATATAAAGGGGTGCGATGCCCTCTCCGGGCTCAGACTGACACCATGCTCCACCGGAGAAGGAGCTAAACAGCAAGCTCTCACAGAGACCCACCCTGGGGATGACTAATGACTGACTTTAATTTGAAGAAATGCCCTTGCCTGAAGAAGAAAAAATACTTTCGAAACGTCGCGACAGGGCCAGACTTAAAAAGCTAAACTTTGACTTACCTTATACTTACCTGACTAAGCAACGAACCCTCCCTCGGATGTGTGGAGAGACCTAAGCATCAAAAAATGTATATTTGTAAATAGTTCGTTGGTTTAAGAAGCATAAAAATGTATATTCTCAAATAGTTCGTAGAGTTAAGAGTCCACATATGTGAAATAACACTGTGTAACAACTTCTATATTAGTTTGAGAGCACAGGACCTGTGACAAATGGGGACCAGGGAGCCCCCTGGAGTGAAGGACCGTGCACTTCCCGCCACCTTTTTAAAGGAGGTGGGATTATTTTCCCCACACCTAACCCTAACCCTAACCCTAACCCTAACCCTAACCCTAGACCAAACTGCCCAGTCGACGGACGAAGCAGGGGGAGTCATCGAGATAGATCTTCTAAACCTAACCCTAAACCCTAACCCCTAACCCTAACCCTAGGATCATAGCCCTAAACCTAACCATTTTTTATTCTATGCCTAAACCTAAGTTATTACTAGGGTCTAACCCTAATTCATATTTGCTCTGTTTAAAACCTAGCCAGGGATCATAGCCCTAACCCTAACCATTTTTTATTCTATGCCTAAACCTAAAGTCTCTGTTTTTATTTAATTTTTTTATTTTTTTATTGCTTTATAGTAAATTAACAAGCTCAAATACAGAACACATTGTTTATGAATAAGTTAGAACAAGAACAGTTTAAAATCATAAAGTCACAAGTTCATTTTGTTACTTTTTTAATTTTTATAAAAAATATAAAATATATAAAAAATTATAAACAGAAGAAAATATATAAACAAGTTTAAAAATCCATAGATACACGGTATCAGGATGATTCACAGCCACAAGAAGTGAAGCTCACATTAGAATCAACAGGGGGAAGGAGTCTGAGGGCCAGCCTATATAGAGGAGCCCTCCGTCTCCTCACTGTTGCTCTGATCTTCGTAGGGGAAAGACCTCACTGCTCAGAACTGGTAGCCATTTCATCCCATCATACGTGCCTTTTTGACCTGAAGAAGACCCAAGAGGGTCGAAACGTCGTCAGGTGGCACGTTAACACGAGTGACTCGGTCACGTGTTTTTCATTTTTGATTTTTATTTTCACTTTTTTTATTTTTTGAAGTTTTTGATTTTATTTCATAAATTGGACATTTTATATACAAAATTTATTATAAATATCTCCTTAATAAATAGAAAACAACTTCAACTATATTAAAAATTATAATTCATTATATATAAATAACAAAGGCGACACAGACTTATATTACAAATTCACACAACACAAACATGACCTATTATGACCCAAATGACAGAGGTTGGACGACGGTGGCATATGGGAAACGACAAGGTCGTCCCTACCATCGCAATAGGGACCAGGTAGCCCCCTGGAGGAAGGACAGCGCACCTTCCGCCACCTTTAAAAGGAGGCGGATCAATTTCCCCTATCCTAACCCTAACCCTAACCCTATGTATTAGTTTGAGAGCACAGGACCTGTGACAAATGGGGACCAGGGAGCCCCCTGGAGTGAAGGACCGTGCACTCCCCACCACCTTTTTGAAGGAGGTGGGTTCATTTTCCCCTCACCTAACCCTAACCCTAACCCTAACCCTAGCCAAGCAGCCAGTGGTCTGGACACACATCAGGCCCCTCTTCATTCAACCTGAAAGGTAAGAATGCAGGTAAGATCGACACAAATTCCACCAGAAATCACATTCCTAACTAGCCCCTCCCAATTTGGGGGATTTGGGCGTTCGACCCCTTCCGAAGGTCGTAGAAGCTCGAAAATGGTACCAATCGATCCTCAGTACCCAATTTAGTATAGACAGATGCACCTTCCAAGTCTCTCCGACCTTCACAAAAAAAGTGATTCAAGAATATCTCCTCAGATTTTGGGGCATTTGCTCGTTCGACCCCTTCCGAAGGTAGTAGGAGCTCGGGGATGGTACCAATCGATCCGCAGGACCCAAATTAGTTCAGACGAAACCACTTTCAAAGTCCCTACGAACTTCACAAAAAAAGTTATTCAAGAATATCTCCTAAGCACGCAATGCATGCTGGGAGTGCTTAATTACAATTCCTTTTATATTAAATATCTCTGCATATAAGCCACCCAAACTTAAAAAATAATAGGATATTGACCATCCCGAGAGAGTGTTCTCCTAATAAATATCATTTTATCTTATCAAATTCAAAATTCAGAATTAACCCTTACCCCAACGAAGGTGCGCACACACAGAATAGAGGTGCCCCACAGAAATATCAGCTCTTTAGACCAATCATGGAGAAAACCAAGATCAGTTCCTTGTAAGAATGATAGTGAAGCATCTCCTGGGGCTGTGCGGTGTATGGGGCACAGGAGCTCTTCAGGGGGCCCAATCATGGGTGCCCGGATGGGGGCCAAGGAGGCAGTGGTCTGGATACACATCAGGCCCCTCTTGATTGAACCTGAAAGGTAAGAGTGCAGGTAAGAGTGAAGAGAAATTCCACCAGAAATCATTTATTCCTAATTAGCTCCTCCCACTTTTGGCAATTTGGTCGTTCGTAGAAGCTCGGGGATGGTACCAATCGATCCGCAATACCCAATTTAGTATAGACAGATGCACGTTCCAAGTCTCTACGACCTTCAGAAAAAAAGTTATTCAAGAATATCTCCTTCTCCAATGTGCTTTCATCCCTAATCCTAACCCTAGTCCAAACTGCCCAGTCGTCAGACGAAGCGGGGTGTCTTCGAGATATTTTTTCTAAACCTAACCCTGACCTAACCTTCACCCTAACTAGGAAATCTAAATAGTGCCCTTAGAAAAAAATAGTCCAACCAACTCCGTTAAAATAAAACAAATCAACTCAATTTCAAAAAAACAATTCGGCAAAAGGGGATATGTAAGACTGGAGAGTACTGATGACGTGCGTGGGCCAGTGCATTGCCTTTGACTCCCTAGTCCAAACTGCCCAGTCGTCGGACGAAGCGGGGGGAGTCATAGATATATATCTTATATGTCCTTTCGCAAAAAGATGCAGAAAAACTAGTCCACGCCTTTGTTACATCGAGACTGGACTATTGTAATTCATTATTATCAGGCTCCAGCAGGAAGTCGTTAAAGACTCTACAGCTTGTCCAAAATGCCGCAGCACGTGTCCTGACGAGAACAAAGAGAAGAGAGCACATTTCTCCTGTGTTAGCATCGCTACACTGGCTTCCAGTTAAATCTAGAATAGAATTAAAAATTCTCCTCCTCACCTTCAAGGCCCTTAATAATATGGCGCCATTTTACCTTAAAGAGCTGTTAGTACCATTTAGGCCTACTTGTCCTCCCTAAAGTCGTTAAAAGTAGAGTAGGAGCCAGAGCTTTTAGCCATCAATATTAGATCATTATCATTATCATATTATCATATCATCAGTACTTACCTTAATATGCCACTGCACCTTATCTACCCATTTATCTTGTGTTTCTGTTTTTATTGTTTCTACCGCAATATTTTATTTTATTGTATTGTATTGTATTGTATTGTATTGAAATGTACCGGCTGCTATGACGACTTAATTTCCCTTCGGGGATGAATAAAGTAATCTATCTATCTATCTATCTATCAAGCCCCTCGGCTGTGGAATAAACTACCACTTTCAGTTCGGGAGGCAGACACCATCTGTTCGTTTAAGAGTAGGCTCAAAACCTTCCTCTTTGATAAAGCTTATAGTTAGAGCTAATTAGTGCGCCAGAACGTTACTTGTTCTATTTTATGACACATGGAGCTTCTCTTTCCAGCTTCTTCTTCCTCTTCTCCATCCCTATCCCCCTTCCCCGGAATCCCTTTGCTTTATCACCCGCAGATCCAGGGCCTCTGTGGCCGCACCATGGATTGCAGTTTGTTGATCGCGCACCGGGGGTCGCCGTGGTGGATCCAGTGTGGCGGATTCTGTGTCGTGTGGGCTGATCGTGGTGGTGGTGGCGGACCCTGTGTCGCGTTGGCATCGGGTACGGGCATTGGACCGGGACCGTGGTGGCGGCTCGTGGCAGTGGACGGTGACTGAGGACTGGAGTGGCGTTCTGGTCTGGATGGTGGATCGTGGTCCTGCTGGTTGCTTACCATGGACTGTGATTGCAGGGGGACTGCTTGGCATGTCATGTTGGGGTTGTCCTTCGGGATGTCTACCCTCATCAAATGCTGCTAGAGACTTTAATCTTTAATCTTGAAGACTTTAATCTTGATGATGTTTTCCTGCATGTGGCATCTTTTGCACTTCTGTCCGTCCTGGGAGAGGGATCCCTCATATGTGGCTCTCTCTGAGGTTTCTACGTATTTTTACCTGTTAAAAGGGTTTTTAGTAGTTTATCCTGACTCTTGCTGAGGGTTAAGGACAGAGGATGTCACACCCTGTTAAAGCCCTTTGAGATGAATTGTAATTTGTGAATATGGGCTATACAAATCAAATTGATTGATAAACCCAACCCTAGGGATCAGATATTTCATCAGATGTTCTCGTTAAATTTGTTTTAGTTTTGAGGTCAAGATGAAAATACACATTCAATGAGGAAAAAAGCTAATTTAACAGTTTTTATTTTGTCAAAAAAAAATTTGATGGTTTGAAAAGTAATAATCCATCAAGTTCAAGTGATCCCGTCTTGTTGAGCCAGAAGGAGAATTAAACACTGTAAACACACAGAAAAACGTGGGCTAAAGCATTGTTTATTCAACTTAGTCCCCCAGACTCCCACAGTTCGTCACACAGCTCCTGGGATATGATTGGTTCAAAGCTTTCAGGTTGAAGTCTTTAATAGCTGCAGCAACACCAGTCTAGTCCTCCTGAGCCGAGCTGCTGAGTAAACGCAACCGAAGCCAAAGTCCAGGTTAAGAACAGGGCGTAGTTTCCATTGCTACCAGTGGTGGTTCTTGGAAAGGTAGGCGATCAGTGCCACGCCCACACCCACATAGATACCTGTCCCAATAGTGATGGACAATACGGCCAGGAAGAGAGCCCTCCTCGAGCTGGAGCTGGCAAGATTGAAGTCTCCTTTAGACACCGACTTATTGGTCTGAGGAGGAAGCAAAGAGGAAAAAACTGAGTAACTGAAATGCAGATACTGTGATGATACTACATTCACTGTTGTAAGCCTGGTCACTAACACAGCAGCTAACTGCTTACTCCCCCCTGTCTTCTCTTGTGTGTGTGTGAGAGACTCAAAGATGAACTGATTAGATTTTAGTGGTCAAAGCTCAAAGGTCAGTGTAACCTCATGTTCTTGTGAATGTGATTCAATCAGAACAACATGTCAGTAAAGTGATACAAGATTTACAGTGAAGTGATACTTTTCACCAAAAACAAACATAATAACTTTTCTTAAATTCTTCGTATGTAAAAAATCACAGGGTTAAACACACAGTGGAAAACGGCCACAGAGCATTACGACCAATTCATGCTTCTGCGCCGTAGCCTATGCATAGATGTGTACCCTACATAGAGCCCTACGCAGTTACCCCCCCCCCCCCCCCAACACACACACACTAGTGTTTCGGTGGTGTAATTATAGTATGACTCACACAAACCTACTGCACACTACGCACAGCTATGAATGTTCGGCCCAATTGCATAGGCTATGTGTGCACCTATGGTGTAGCTTCAATGCTTTGTTTTTTAATTCTAGTTGTTTTTTTTTTTGTTATTTGAATCAGAGGTAATTATCACCTGTTAGTTCGACATTGAACAAATGAATACATGTTGTTTCAATATTAAATCATGAGAAAGTACATAAGCAGCCAATTCGATTCTGAGTTTTGTTATTTATTATTTATATTGTACTATTTATAAATTATTATAGAAGAAAATAAGAAGAAGTCCAGGCTCCTCTTCAGCTCTGTAGCTGACAGAGAGTCACCGCTCTACTCATCCATCTATTCATCTGAGGAGCAATGATTTCATGAACCTTTTCAAATGGAATTATAACCATCAGGTAAACCACCTGCACAGTGAGTCTGTGAGAAGCCACCAGTTGGTCCAAGACGCTGCAGCACGAGAGCTGACAGGAACCAGAAGAGATCATATCACTGCTCTGAGCTTCTCTGCACTGGCTCCCTGTGACAGTCTGAATATCAAGATCCTGCTCCTCACATAGAAAAAGATCTGAACAATCCATCTTGTGGTTCTAGGGTCATGCACCATCTCTACCATCTCACCCTAACCCCATGAACAGCTAACTGTAAAAATAACAAAAAAAACAAAAACAAAAGTGCATTGTGGTGTCTACGTTGAGGAACTTTCATGTCTAACTCAGATGAGCCAGACAGAGACACACTACCTTCAACTCTCACCAACTTTAACTCTTTTAACGTATTTCACCAGTGGCCAGATGCAAGGACACAATGTGATTTATTTATGCATACTTAAGGCTTAACTATCCAATAAAATGTGAGCACCTCCATGTACCACAGAGAGCGACATTCATGGATGTGCTGTTGGATTGGGTGACACAGGGTCAGGGAAATATACTGGGAGGCTGTGGGTAACGTCTTCAGACTTGGTGGAGACAGTTGCTCATGTTGCTCTGTTAGCGTTTATATTTTTTTTCACCTTCTGGTCTCTTGATGCATCAAGTCGACATTAAAATCTTTTGCGTAAGACATCAGCTGCTGCCTGAGTTCTCCTTCACCAGCTTCCAGAAAACTTCCAGAACACTGATGACCATGTTTTTCCTTTTGGTGGTGAACTGTTCCTTTAATGTGAATATCTTCCTCCCACTCCTCCTCCTCTTCATTCTGTTTTCAGTGGATTTTTCAACGTGGGAAAGGTTGCCACTGGCAACCAGCCCTGTTTCTTTTTGGAGAGTTAGATGTGCAGTTTCCGTGGAGACCACATCTGCTACTCTTGCATGAGATTCGGATATAAAGACAAACACACACGTTCATTCTTGCAACACAACTATAAACAACAATAAAGTTTGACAGGAACATTTATCTAATAATTAGAAAGCTGATTGATTTGTCATTATAAAAACCTGTTAATCATTTTCAATTGTTTTTCAGTTTATACTTAAATATATAATATATACTATATTTATACTTACAGTTGCTTCGTTTAAAACTACATGTGTCACTAACTAATTATCTTTTGACACATGAAGCATCCTCCAGCCTCTAGATTTCTTATACAAGGGCTATGTTTGTGTGTGAGTGTGTTTGTGTGTCCTCACCTTGTGTGACAGGTAGAATGCTGCAATGCCCAGTGGCCAGAAGCAGCAGAGCATGGAGAAGACGCTGAGACAGAGGTGATCTCTGGGCGGTATTAACAGGAAGGTGTCCTCGCTCTCTGATTCGCTGGAGTAATCCCTCTGAAAACATACACACGCATACACAAGCACACGCACACAGGTCCCTCTGGATGAACTGTATTTGTGACAAACATTTATTCTCCTGCCAGTCAGGATGCAGGGTTTTCAGCCCTGAGTATTGTCTGAAGGTTTCTGTGTTTGAATCCATTTTCTTTATATAAATACAGACATTCTGACAGGTGAGCTATATTATAGATGTATTGTGAGGTCACTGAACATCCTTCATCTTTTCTCTATGACGTTTCCTTACACAACACCAGAACTGATTCGAGTCGGTGACTTTTAGAGTAAAGTAACAGTAACAGTAATTATGAATCAGTATCAACCTTCACTGTGACATCACCTGTTGGTTTGTGCGCTGCTGTTCTGAAGCCTCAGTTTGACCTTTTGTACAGCCTACCTACACATGCCACCTGCCCCATTTAACTTTACCTCCTGGAACTCATCATCGTCGTCGATTTCGTATGACAACGTGTGAATCTTTGTGTTATCTCTAGGAAAATTCAGAAACCTCCTCTCAGCGGACAGCATCGCCTCCTTTGCGGTGGCGGCGGAGGATGAGGAGGCTTCAGGAACAAGCCCCTCAATGAAGGTGGTCTCGCAGCAGTCACTTCCCCCTGCCTCCCCCCATGCCTGCAGGATATCGTCTAGGCAGGGGAGGAAGGCTGGGGACGGCCTGAGGTGGGGGTCCACCACCACATGGTGAGGGAAGAGGGCACCAGGGTTCAGGAGCTGAGTAGGAGAGCCGCCATGCTCCTGCTGAGGGGGGGCACTCACCACCGCATGACCCTGATACTGAGGAGCTGAGTACACAGACATCCGATTCTGTTGTGGCTCCGCCCCCAGCCTGTGGGTGTTAATGAGGCAATTTTGTCTGTAGTCGCCGGCGCCTACTGCTGAAGATGAGCCCCCTGAAGAGAAGGTTCCAGCCTCTTCTCCTCGACTCTGGTCCTCTCCTTCTCCCTCCATCCCGCCTGCAGGTCACTCCTCCTCTGAGGAATCACCCAGTAGTCAGGCATCAGAGGTGACAGGTCAGAGGTCAGGGGTCAGGTAATGCAGGCCGAGCTCTCCTGATAAACAGAAAAACATTTTAATGGATTCACGCTCAGCAGGATGGTTGTATTTACACATGAGACTAACTTGACATCACTTCCTGATAATGTCATAGACAGAGAAACCATAGAATTCAGCATTTCATGTAGAATCTTGATGCTTTTAATTTTCATTCAGTATCACATGATCCAGTGACAGTTTATTGTTCATCACCGAGTTCACTTCAAACAAAAGCTGATCACTGTCAATTCAGCTGCTTTTGTGGAAGATCAGCAACAAATAAACAATAAATCTTGTTAAATTCCTCCATCAGTTTTTCTGCTTCACTCACTCACTCACACACTCACACACACACAATCACGCACCATCACACTCTCACACACTCACTCACCCACTCACAAACACTCACAGACTAACACACTCTCACACACGCACACACTCACTCACCCACTCACACACACACACACACACACCCAGTCAAATCTGATCAATTGAATACCGACAGTGTCACCGTCTCTGACGTCATAGCGTTTACACGCGTCCTGATCACGAGAGGACAAACGCGCACACATGCTTCACGCACACTCACCTCCCAAGGTGAGACATGAGACCCCGCATCATTCCATCCAATCCCCCCCCCCCCCCCCACACACCCACCACCACCGTTCTGCAGCCGCCCTGCACTGCGTTCTGAACGGCGTAGAGAACCGAGAGTCCCGCAAGAATGCCCGGTGCTCTAAGACACAGACAGCCGAGAGAGGGGAGAGGCAGGCGGCCGGCAGGAGTCCGTGTGGTCGGTGGATGAGGAGGAGGATTCTCCTGTAGAGAACAAGTGATGGAGGAGAAAAGAGGAGGGAGAGAGAGAGAGAGAGACACCGAGAGACACCGAGAGAGAAGGGGGGGAGAGAGGGAGAGAGACTCAGAGAGAGAGAGGGGGGGGGGACTCAGAGAGAGAGAGAGAGACAGAGAGACAGAGAGATAAGGGGGGAGATTTTAAACCATCAATTATTCTTCAGTATTTACACTGTAAAGTTAATCATGAATGAAATCGTTTCGATGAAGAAAACTTAAAACATTTTGGAGACAATTATCTCTAAATGTCTGCACAACAAAGATTAGCCATTTGCCCACGCCCGATTAAAATTACTCCAGAATACGTAAAAAAAAAAATTCACCACTTTCTAATGTTCTGCACATTTTGGTAAGAATTTGACTATGTTAAAGCCTCATTGCCACTTCATTTAATAATAATAATAATCCTCTATTCAATTTCATTAGGTCTAGGGTTAGGGTTTCTGTCGCCTACTGTTTGGTGCTCGGGCCCTAATTAAGAAGTTGATATACATACACATCTGGGGTCACCCAGAAAATTTTGTGTTTTCCATGAAAACTCACACTTTTATTTATCAAATAAGTTGCAAAATGAATAGAAAATATAGTCAAGGCATTCACAATGTTAGAAATAATGATTTTTATTTGAAATCTTAAGTTTGTTCTTCAAACTTTGTTTTCGTCAAAGAATGCTCCATTTGCAGCATTACAGTATTGCAGACCTTTGTCATTCTAGCTGTTAATTTGTTGAGGTAATTTGTAGAAATTTCACCCAACGCTTTCTGAAGCCCCTCCCACAAGTTGGATTGGCTTGATGGGCACTTAGATCTGGTGACTGCGTTGGCCACTCCATTACAGACAGCATACCAGCTGCCTGCTTCTTCCCTCAATAGTTCTTTAATAATTTGGAGGTCTGCGTTGGTTCATTGTCCTGTTGCATGAGGACATTGGCTCCAATCAAGCGCTGTCCACAGGGTATGGCATGGCGTTGCAAAATGGAGTGATAGCCTTCCTTATTTAAAATCCCTTTTACCTTGTACAAATCTCCGACTCTACCAGCACCAAAGCAGCCCCAGACCATCACATGACCTCCACCATGCTGGACAGATGGCTTCAGGACTCTTCCAGCATCTTTTCACCTGTTCTGCGTCTCACAAATGTTCTTCTGTGTGATCCTAACACCTCAAACTTTGATTCTTCTATCCATAACACTTTTTTCAAATCTTCCTCTGTCTATGTCTGTTCTTTTGCTCATATCAATCATTTATTTGTATTGGCCAGTCTCAGATAAGGCTTTTTCTTTGCCACTCTGCCTAGAAGGCCAGCATCCTGGAGTTGCGTCTTCACTGTAGACGTTGACCCTGGCGTTTTGCGGGTACCATTTAAAGAATTAATAGCCTCAGATCAGGGACTTGTGTCTGTCCTCGTTCTGTTAGATCTCAGTGCAGCATTCGACACAATTGACCGTCAAATTTTATTACAAAGACTCAAACAGTTAATTAACATTTATGGAACCGCCCTTAACTGGTTTAAATCGTATTTTTCTGATTGCTCCCAATTTGTGTAAATTAATGATGAGTCATCTGTGCGCACCAAAGTTAACCATGGTGTTCCACAGGGCTCTGTGCTCGGCCCAATTTTATTCTCATTATATATGCTTCCACCAGGAAACATTATCAGGACACACTCTGTAAATTTCCACGGCTGCGGATGACACCCAGTTATATTTGTCAATAAACCTGAACAAAGTAATCAATTAACTAAACTTCGAACATGTCTCAAGGACATAAAAACCTGGATGACCCGCAATTTTCTCTTATTAAACTCAGATAAAACAGAGGTTATAATACTTGGCCCCAAACACCTTAGAGATACATTATCTAATGATAAAGCTGCGCTAGACGACATTGCCCTTGCTTCCAACAAAACAGTCAGGAACTTGGGCGTGATCTTCGATCCTGATTTATCCTTTAATAGTCACTTAAAACAAATTTCTAGGACCGCTTTTTTCCACTTGCGTAATATTTCAAAAATTAGACATGTCCTTTAAAAAAAAAATGCAGACAAACTAGTCCACGCCTTTGTTACATCGAGACTGGACTATTGTAATTCATTATTATCAGGCTCCAGCAGTAAGTCGTTAAAGACTCTACAGCTTGTCCAAAATGCCGCAGCACGTGTCCTGACGAGAACAAAGAGAAGAGAGCACATTTCTCCAGTAGTAGCATCGCTACACTAGCTTCCAGTTAAATCTAGAATAGAATTTAAAATTCTCCTCCTCACCTTCAGGGCCCTTAATAATAGAGCGCCTTTTTACCTTAAAGAGCTGTAAGTACCTTAGTAAAGTAGAGGAGGAGCCAGAGCTTTCGGCCATCAAGCCCCTCGGCTGTGGAATAATCTACCACTTCCAGTTCAGGAGGCAGACACCATCTGTTCGTTTAAGAGTAGACTCAAAACCTTCCTTTTTGATAAAGCTTATAGTTAGAGCTAATTAGTGCGGCAGAACGTTACTTTTTCTATTTTATGACACATGACACACGGAGCTTCTCTTTCCAGCTTCTCCTTCCTCTTCTCCATCGCTATCCCCCTTCCCCGGAATCCCTTTGCTTTATCACCCGCAGATCCAGGGCCTCTGTGGCCGCACCATGGATTACGGTTTGTGGATCGCGCACCGGGGGTCGCGGTGTTGGATCCAGTGTGGCGGATTCTGAGTCATGTTGGCTGATCGTGGTGCTGGTTGCGGACCCTGTGTCGCGTTGGCATTGGGCACGGGCGGTGGACCAGGGCCGCGGTGGTGGCTTGTGATGGGTCCTGGTGGGCGGCGATGGACGGTGACTGAGGACTGGAGTGGCGTCTGGTCTGGATGGTGGATCGTGGGCCTGCTGGTTGCTGACCATGGACTGTGCTTCATCAATGCTGCTAGAGACTTTGATTATTGATGATGTTCTCCTGCACGTGGCATCTATTGCACTTCTGTCCGTCCTGGGAGAGGGATCCTCACATGTGTCTCTCTCTGAGGTTTCTACGTATTTTTACCTGTTAAAAGGTTTTTTAGTAGTTTTTCCTGACTCTTGCTGAGGGTTAAGGACAGAGGATGTCACACCCTGTTAAAGCCCTATGAGATGAATTGTAATTTGTGAATATGGGCTATACAAATAAAATTTGATTGATTGATTGATTAGAACACTGGAGTGATAGTTGCTGGAAATGGGCCTCCACACACCTATATAGATATTTTATTAAAAACCAGACCTTTCCACCTAAAATAGTCATTAACCACATCAACACTATATAGAGTGTATTTTTGATTAATTTAATGTTATGTTCATTGAAAAAAACTATGCTTTTCTTTGAAAAATAAGCAAATTTCTAAGTGACCCCAAGCTTTTGAACGGGAGTGTATATAATACATATTAGATTAGATTCAACTTTATTGTCATTGCAAAGTACAAGTTACCCTAACCCTAACAAAATGCGGTTTAGCATCTAACCAGAGGTGCAAAAAAAATGGCAGTTAAAGTGCAGAGATGGAATATGTAAATAAATATGAAGTACAGCTAGAAATATAAATGGAATATAAATGGAAATATAAATGGAATATGAACAGTATTAAGAGGTAAGGTATGATATAAGAATGATGAATACACTAAGAGCAGGTTATATATATAAAAATATGAATACACTATAGGTGGGATAATACAGTAGGAATAAGTTAAGGGTATATATATTAATACTGTGGTTCCTACTCTTCCTGTTATTATCAGGGTTACATTGAATGTATGATGTGGCCCTGTCCTGCAGGGGGCAGTGCACTGTATGCACCGTCACACACAGTAGAAGAAGAGGGGCTCGATGCTCTTCCTGTTTCAGGGCGTTAATGCGCATCCAGCAACTCGAAGCTCCGGAGGAAACGAGCCGCTGCTTCCCGGGACACGACAGCTCTGGTCGGAAGAGGAAACAGCGGGTTCGGAGGAAAACTCAAGCCAGGGAAAAAGTCTGGGACTCGGAAGGTAAGAGCTCACATGTCGGCGGCTCTGCATTCAGGCCGGAGCGTGTCAGCTCGGCCGCTTCCCGGGCTGACCCGGGCGGACAGCTGGACAGGCCCGGTGCTCGTGACTCACATCCAGGGTCAGTGTCCCGGAGCTCGGCCCGACACGAAGCGAGCCCCGGCACTGACACAACAGCCCATCGGAGTCCGGTGGAACCGCAGCTGATGAAGTTCAGTAATACTTTAAAGCGATAGGAAACACAAGGTTTTATTTTAGACTTTGAATATGCGTCAGGATTCACGTCATATGACCCACATGTTATAATAATGACATCAAATATAACCTCCGACATTTGATCAAACACAAGATCAACTGTTAATCTGTTGACAGCCCGGAGAGTCGAGGGTTGGTGAGTCAGAGCTCAGGCTGAACTCAGGCGAACTTTATATAAACTTCCGTTTGTTCATCCCGAATTCACCAGAAGATTCGTCACCGACCAGCGACCACACTTTGATCCCATTCACATTGTTTTTACGGCTTCAATCATCGTTTTAACTCATCTGACGATTTTAAAACGGAGTTTGGTGTGACGTTTTCCGCACTTTTACTTTAAACTACCAGTGGGGGTTAACTAATGGACGACTCAGTGACGTGGGTTAGAGAAGCCGGTCCTTTGTTAACCAGGTAAAGAACCATTAAGTTTGCCGATCATGTGAAAAACCTGATCAGAGGTCGAGTCCTAACTGTCAGCCCGAGTCTGAGCTCATGCGTTCGGGCTGGTCTGAGGGTTAGTCCAGGTATTAGACGGAGCCCAGCAGCGGCTCGTAGTGTTAAAGCGGAACTGAAGAACTTGAGCGTGACCGTGAACGTGTCACTGCTGTTTACTCAACCTGTGCGGATTCACTTCAGTTGACTGGTTGATAGAGAAGGGGCACATCCCACTGGAGACGGAGAGAAGTCAATAAATTAATCTCTTTAACTCAGGCTCACCAAGGCTCCACTCCTCAACTTGTGACAAGAGGAGACCTTCACCATCTCTAATATCTCCTCCTTCCTCCTTCCTCTGTGTCCTCCTTCCTCTGTGTCCTCCTCTTCTGTCTTTACCTCTGATCCTCTGTTGTCTCGATAGCGACCATGGTGGGCGAACGCCGCAATGGGAACCTTCTGGTCCAGCTAGGCCCGAAGTTGCAGGCGTATCCTGAGGAGCTGATCCGCCAACGCCGAACCCATGATAGCCAAACAGAGTACCTGATTCGTTGGTGCCTCGTCACTATAGATGACGGCTCCAGCTCTGCGGGCGGGGCTAATGAGACAAGTGGGGCGGGTGGGGGCAGCTCTGGAGTGGGCGGGTCCAGCAGCTCCACATCAGGTGAATCCAAACCGGAGAACATCCTGATGTGGATGTCGACAGAGGATGTTTACGCCAACTGCCCCACTCTGCTGGGCAAGAGGAAAACAGACACACAGCGCCCCCTGCAGCTGTACGAGACGCAGCAGGGCGGTGAGACAGCAGATGGAGCCCAGAGGAGAAGTGGCGACGAGTTCCCGGCAGACGTCACCTTTGACGAGATGGAGCTGTCAGACATGAAGGAAGACGTGAAGAACCTGGTGTGTCGGGCAAGGAAGCAGATGGCAAAGAAGAGCGACTTCTCCATCAGCATCACTCACACCATCCACGTGCTGAGTGCCTACGCCGGCATCGGCTCGCTGGTCGGAGTCTTCAAGGAGACGGGCGCCCTCAACCTGCTGATGGAGCTGCTGTGCAACAAGGAGACACAGACCAGACGCAGTGCTGGGAAGATGCTCCGCGCTCTGGCCTCACACGACGCAGGTGAGATCAAAATAAAAACTTTATTTACAAGATCACTGTTAACTAGTGTTTCCATAGTGATGAACTGAACCTCTCACACGGTGTCTGTAACTCTAATGTAATATTCTACAGGCGCATGTTTTGTAATGGTTCTGTGTGAGTTATATCATCAGAGCAGCAGACAGGTGAGGAAAGGTGTGATGGCTTATCTTCTCATTTCCATCCCCGCAGGAAGTCGAGCATACGTCCTCCTGTCTCTTAGTCAGCAGGACGGCATCGAGCAGCACATGGACTTCGACAACCGCTACACGCTGCTGGAGCTTTTTGCCGAAACCACGTCCTCGGAGGAGCATGGCATCTCCTTCGAGGGGATTCACCTGCCTCAGGTGAGACACTGTTCAATGACCCCAACAGTAACCCTGCAGGAGGAGGAGTGGCGTTGCTTACTCTTATACGTTCTTCTTGTTGTATATCAGATTCCGGGAAAGCTACTTTTCTCTCTGGTTAAGCGTTACCTGTGCGTCACGTCTCTCATGGACAAACTCAACACAGCGGGGACGGATTCTATCTCTGACAGACAGGATGCCAGCCCCTCCACCAGCACCGGCCACCATACGGAGCACCTAAGGGTCCAGCGGGAGTTCGACTTCACCATGGCAATGGCAAATCTGATCTCAGAACTGGTCCGAGTGATGGGCTGGGACCGCAACCGCCTGCTCCCCAACGGCTCCACCCACTGCCCCGGAGGAGGAGTTGTCGGGGAAGAGCAGGTGGAGGAGGCGTCTCACCCTGTCCTCAGGTCCATCTTCCAGCCTCGATTCTGCACCTCCCCCATCGCTCTCCCCATCAGCTCCGCCGTCGCAGCCCCCGCCATCACACCGCCGAAGAAGAAGTTGGGAAACGGATTCAAAACACGCTCCGACTTCGCCTGCCGTTCAGCCTACGTGGAGTATGTCCAGGACAACCTAAAGAGCGGCATGATGGTCCGCATGCTGGAGGACTACGAGGAGGTGAGCGCTGGAGATGAAGGAGAATTTCGCTACAGCAATGACGGCTCGCCACCCGTTCAGGTGAGGAAATTAGTTAATCATTTAATCATCACAATCAATTTAAAGATTTCTTTTATTCACATGTTCAGATCATAAATCTTCATTTTAGTCATTCTTTGGCCATTGATGCAGCAGATGAGTGATGCTCAGTAAAACAACAGTTGATTCATGAACGATGAAAGAAGTTAGTGTTTTAAAATAGAAACTCACAGCTGGATGGTTGCAGCGCCCCCTGCTGTTGTAAAGACTGAAGTGAAAACTGAGGTTCAGAGGGAACAAAACTAAAAACTAAAGTTCGAAGTGTTTTGAATCAGTTCTGACCTATGTGTTTTTGTGTTGCATTAAGGTGTACTGGAACTCGCTGTCCAGGACATACTGGGTCCACTGGCATATGGTGGAGATTCTGGGCAGCGGCAGCAGCACTCAGGCCGAGAAAGAAACACAGGAAAAAGCCTCGTCCCTCACAGAGACGCTCAAACTCACCGCAGGTACAATCTGATTACTTGACACTCACCTGTATCCATCTGATCCAGAAACTGAAAAAAAAATTCTCCTCAGTGAATCAGACATTCTTCTCGAAGCCCCCGGGTGGTCTCTACTCGCTGCCCTACCTGTTGGAGGGTCTGCAAGCAGAGCCTGCAGCTCTGAGCCGAGCAGAGTGGTGGGAGATAATCTTCTTCATCAAGAAGCTGGAGCTGAAACAGCAGCAGGAAATGAATGGCATTCTGCTGCAGAGCCTTGAGGAGCAGGTAACACGCAGACAACACAGCAGTCACAGAAAATGCTGGGAAACTGAGCCTTTGGTACGTTGTGTCCATCAGTGAAGCTTAGAAAATAAAAACGGGAGGAGGTGGCTCAACTGTGTTGGGACAGGTTTCAGGTGAATACATTTGACTCTTCCTGCAGGATGGAGACCTTGACGACTCGTACCTGATCAGTCTCTCCGTCCCTGGAGACATGGCCAAGAAGCTGCTTCACTACCTGAAGCAGAAGCTGCCGTCGTCGTGTCTGAGCGACCTGCTGTGCTCCCACGCCTTCTCCAAACACTATCTGAAGAGAGGAGGAGGACGTCTGGAGGATGAAGAGCTGCTGGGTGAGGACGGAGACGCCACAAACTAGAGTTTGTTGTCAAGACGACACTGCTTACTCTCGCTCTCTTTTTTCAGCTGAAAGCTCTCTGACCTCATCAGCGCTGGGAGGAGGAGCACCAGGCTCCTCGTCGTCATCAGTCATGGGCTCTGTCTCAAAGAAACTGAAGAAGGAGGTTCCTGCCGATTCAGAGATGGAGAGCGAGCTGCCAGCAGAGGACGACAGGGAGCTCCCTGATGACCTGGAGCTCAAGATCACAGGTGAGCAGGCTTAGATACAGTACATATAACCTAAACAGCTGTTACCCACAGGGCCAATCACAGCTCAGATTTCTGTACCTCAGCTCTGTACTGAGAGTTTCTCTGCTCACAGGCAACGTGACAACACTCTTCATGACTCTGGCAGCCAACAGTTAGCTATTAGCTACTTTACACTCCAGAAAACATATTATATTCAAATTAAATAGACCCTAACCCTTAATTGTGATTATGTTAAATTCCAACTTACAATGTACCCTTTGTATTGATTTATCACCAATATCAGAAAAACCAACGATACCTAACCCTACAGGTGAGAAAGAGAAAGAAGATCTTCAGCTTTAAGTTTCTATCCATGTCTCTGTATCAACCGCTCTCAACCTGATCTCCCTGCAGTGTTTAATAACCTAATGGTCCAGGGGAAGAAGACGGCGTTGGAGAAGATGGGGGAGGTGGTGGACGTCTTGAGGAAGGGGGGGTCAGGCTCAGACCGGGCACAGCAGCTCGCTGCTGTGCTCTTCATCACCAGACTGATGGAGGAGAGAGGAGCGCAGGAGAAAAACTACATGAGGAGCGAATCTGCTCAGACCATTCGGTGAGAAACGCACCGCAACAGGGTTGCAAGGATTGGATAAGCTGGTCTAACAGAGAGGAGTGATCTAGGATAGATTCCTGACCTTGACGTCAGACTGATTCTGTTGGTTTCGACAGGGACAAGGTGCTGAAGCTGCTCGTGGAGCTTCTGTCGTCGTCGTGTAAAGACATGGTGATCAGCACGCTGAGACTCATTCACCTCCTCATGCTGAAATATGAGTGGAGAGTTTCCTTCGCCACTGAGGGCGGAGTCAAAGCCATCCTGACTTGCATGCAGGGGTTCTCGTCGGTCACACATGTTCAGCAGCTGGCGCTCGCGGTGAGAAATGTTCTCCGTGGCCATTTCGAAAAATAGCACACACACACACTCACACACTCAATGTATTTATGTATATACAGATATTGCTTCTAAAATATAACTTCATCATTAGATGGCACTGAATATTTGCATGACATCCTCAGTTGTTGTACATGTGAACTTAGACAAGTGGAGTTACTAATACTACATAGCTAACGTTAGCGTCCCCCTATCAGACTCTGAAGGTGATCACTGGAGCCAGTAAACACGACCTCCGCAGCGTCGGCAGTGGTCTTCCTCTCTCAGAGTCAGGCACTCAAATGATGTTGGAGATCTTTGCCAGCATCGGCTCGGCCACGCCTGAAGGCTCCCAAGGGCTGCTGGGAGCCATTCCCTCCGCCATCGACCTCATGCTCAAGACTAAAGGGTAACGTACCAACTCCCGGTTCAGGTTTTTCTGTTGCTGATTGCCTCCTGAGTGTTGATGACTGATTTCTTCTGTGCAGCTGCATGCTGTCAGTGCGTAATGGCCTGCTTGTTATCATCATGCTCATCTCCAACCATAAGAGTCTGGCGGAGCAGCTGGTAGCATGTGAAGTCACCACCGTCCTCAAGAAATGTCTGACTCTCTCCCGAGCGGAGACCATGCTTGCCATCATCGCTCTCAACCACATCTCCATGGTCCACAAACTGGAGAGCAAAGGTAAGAGTGTATAGGGTTAGGGTGCTTGGGGCAAGAAATTCCAAAAACCGCTGCATGACTTTGCAGCACCGTCGTTCACATTTAAACTATTATCATTTAAACTCAATCATGTAACCATGGGGTTTGATTTATTTATTCATTTAAAAAAAGTTACTAATTTATGACAAATTTATATTTAAATAACAGCAGACTCATTTCAATTTGCGAGGGTTATAAACAAAGCTCAATGTTTCTAAACTGTGCGTGTGTGTTCTCTTGTAGACGATCTTGAACAGCTGGATTTTGAGCTCCAGATGTTGGTTGTGAGTCTGAAGGAGCTGACAGCGACTAAAGAGGTTATTCAGACTCTGGAGCAGCTGTTGTGTGACGACGCCTCACAATTGGAGGATGAACGCAGTCAGGTACACACACACCTCACAGATTGTGCGATGGAGGAAACGTTGGTTCTTGATGTTAAAACTCAAAGATCCTTTGTTAGAGAAGATGCTTCGCTCTGAGTGTTTGTCATGAGACGTCTTTACATTCTACACATCCTGCGGTTTGATAACAGCGAAATAATTTAATGTAATATTCATAGCGACCGGATCATTATGGTTATTGATCAGTCTGTGTTTCTTGATCAGGTTACTCACAGTCGTGACACGTACCAGGACCTTGTTCGTCTAATGGAGCAGCACCGAGCCGACCGAGCCGTGCAGCTCTCCATCCTCAGGCACGGGCAAATCACAACCTGACCTCTATGTGGCGTTGTTGTTATCACAGTGATAAATCTTGACTTTGTTTTGATTCATGCAGGATCCTGAACAAGATCCTGGACAACTACCAGGAGGATGTGCTGCCGTGGCACGAAAGCATTGAGCCCTGCCTATCATCAATGACGGCATTCGTCAACGACAGAGAGGTGCCCTTCTGCAGTGTGACAATGGGAACTGAAACCAGCCTGCTGACATGAATTAACCTCCTGAGATTTGTCCTTAGGTGGTCCAGCAGTTTGTTCGCTTCCTGTACCGGCTGGCGTCTCTGAACAAAGACTACGCAGTGGTGATGTGTCGTCTGGGGATGAAAGACGCTCTGGTGAAAGCTCTGGACAAACATGGCACAAACCTGCTGCTCGTCACCGAGCTCCGTGACCTAATCTCCGACTGCGAGAAGTATGCCAGCCTCTACAAGAAGATGACCACCAGTGTCCTCGCCGGCTGTATACAGGTAACCACAGAGGGAGAGAGGGGCGGGGTAGAGATGCCCCTGTCCTATCAGTGAGGCAGTGAAGGGTCAAAGTAGGGCTGCAACCAACAACTATTCTGATAGTCGATTAGTCATCGATTATTGAAGCGATTAATCGGGTTATGAATGACACAAATTCTCAATTGCTGTTATTTAGCCAACATCTTTTAAATTTAGCTTGAGGTTGTTCGAGGCATGTGATGACTGAAAATTAAGACAATAAGATCGATACTTCATTAAAAAAAAATGTCTTAAAAGGGACATATTATGAAAATTCCACTTTTGTAGTGCTTCTACACGTTAATTTGGTATCTGGCATGTCTACCGTCCCAAAAATTCTTGAAAAAAAAAAACATCCCGCGACTTGTTGTGGTTCCTCTACGTGAGAAACTATACGCTAGAGTGCGTCGAATGGGAATACGACCAGAATTGACGTCACAGTCGGTCTACATGGCACAGCCCCTGCAGGTCCGAGAGCAGGTCCGCCCGACAGTTTTTTCGGGCTATGTTGAGGGTGAAGTTTTCCCCCGCGATGCTGTTGCAGCGGACGATGCCATTGGCCCATGTTTTGTCGCTATTGCACTTTTCAGAGATTGGAAGGAAGCGAGATGGCTCACACTTCGTAACTGGAGTCCTTTTTGTGGTCGCTGTTTTTTCTGCCAGATGGTTCTGGGTCAGATCGAGGAGCACCGCCGCAGCCATCAACCAATCAACATCCCCTTCTTCGACGTCTTCCTCAGGAACCTGTGCCAAGGTACATTAATCCACTTCCTGTTTGTGAGATGTCTCTGAGACAAACACTTACTGTACACACATCAATCTATCACAACCTAGTCACATGGTTACGTAATCACAGACACTCACACACAGACAAACACACACAAGTGAATCTTGAGGTTATGGCGTTTTGACAGCTGGAACTCGTGCTGTGTTCAGGGTCTAGTGTGGAGCTGAAGGAGGACAAGTGCTGGGAGAAGGTGGAGGTTTCATCCAATCACCATCGAGCTAACAAACTGACCGACAAGAACCCGAAAACGTACTGGGAATCTAACGGCTGCACAGGGTCACACTTCATCAACGTCTACATGCACAAAGGAGTCGTCATCAGGTGACACGCTTACACGCTAATACTGATACATGTGTGGGTACTGCAGTGTACTCACTGTGTGTGTGTCCGTCCGTCCGTGTAGGCAACTGGCCATCCTGGTGGCCAGCGAGGACTCCAGCTATATGCCGGCCCGGGTTCTGGTTCTGGGAGGAGACGACCCAACCAACATCAACACGGAGCTCAACATTGTGAGCCTCAACATCAAATCTACATGTTACCACGGGTACATATGTGTTGTAATAGACACAGATAAAGTGTTCATGTTGTGTTTGTGTGTCTGTGCAGGTGAACGTGACTCCTTCAGCCAGTCGTGTGGTTCTGCTGGAGAACATGTCTCGCTTCTGGTCCATCATCCAGATCAGGATCAAGAGATGCCAGCAGGTAAAAGTTCAGTTCATACTCTAGATCATACTCCAGTCCATGATTTAGCATAATCCTTCTGTAGTATCCTGACCCCTTGTCCTTTGTAACAGGGCGGGATCGACACTCGGGTCCATGGGTTCGAGGTTCTGGGTCCAAAGCCGACATTCTGGCCGGTGTTTAAGGAGCAGCTCTGTTGTCGGACGTACCTGTTCTACAGCACTAAGGCTCACACCTGGTGTCAGGAAGTGATGGACGACAAGACGCAGCTGCTGCAGCTCTTCAACAAGTAACCACCTCCAATAATACTATTAATGCACTTATAACACTGTAGTAATGATAGTCATATGACAGAAATATAGCATTGCTCCTAGTTAAGCAACACTATTTGTTTCCAGTCTTTATGCTAAGCTAGTCTAGTGCTGCTGGAGTAAGAGTACTGGAGTAAGTAAAAAATAAGGTCAGGAGACACATGACCTGGAGAGTTTCAGGCTGATGTGGGGAAACAGAGAGGATCTCTGCTCCTTCACAGACCAACAGCTGGAACATGGACATGTACTTCATTTATAATTTTTCTATGAGAACATAAACTGTATGTAATTTTATCATGTATCCTTCAGTGTAATTAGTCTCTCTCTCCCTCTCTGTGTGTGTGTGTGTCTCTGTGGCTCAGACTGAACAGCGCTCTAAGACATGAGCAGATGTTTGCTGATCGTTTTCTTCCTGACGCTGAAGCAGCTGAAGCTCTTGGTCGGACTTGCTGGGAAGCTCTGATCACCCCAATCGTCCATAGCATCACACAGTCAGGTACACAGATGCACACAGACATACACAGTAGTCAAGTATTATTTGTTAATTATTTTGTAAGTTTGTGTTTGAAAATTGCTCTTTTACAATAAAGTTCAGTCTTCAGTTTGGTTGTCACAGAAAAGGTAAAACACTGAAGCTTGTCCTCGCATATGCTCTTTTTTTTTACCCAGAATCCTCAGCGTCTAGCCCTCTGTCCTGGCTGCTCAGCGAGTACCTGGATAACACTGAGTCAGCCCGTCGCTGCAAAAGTCGGGCGGCCATCTTTAACTCCAGAGTGAGACGTCTCACACACCTGCTGGTTCACGTGGACACGAGTCAAATGGACGGCGAGGAGCTGAAACCGCCAGTCAAATCGAGTGAGTCTGAAACGCCACATTGTTTGTTGTGCTGTCTTCTTCGTTTAGATCATCTGTGATCAAACATTGTCACTGAGCACAAGGAGACCTAGCAGCACGCTGGGAAGGAACAGCGTTTCTATTTAAATCTAAATTGTAAGGGAAAGTAAATGTTTCTTCCTGAGACTGACTTTAATGTGGTTTGTCATTTCTCATCACATTTCATCTGTTTAAAATAAGATTTTTACTCCATGTGTAAAGGCCTATTTTTTTTTTTTTTTTTTTTTTTTCAGAAGGTCTCAACAGAAGCAAAGAGCAGAAGAGTAAGTAACTATTCATCGGCTCATCTGCATTATGTGCATTATCTGCTCTGTGACATTTTACCTGTCCAGACGAGGAGAGGAAATCATCACATCGCCCTCTGCAGCAGAGATTAACTGAAAACATGCGACTGTGGCGCTTCTGATCCTAAAAAACACGATACACACAAATAGTGTCATTTGAAAATTAATCAAACAAAAACAGGAACTTTCCTAGGGACTATTTTAAACAGCAGCTTAATAGACTTAATAGTGTTGCTGTAATAATTTGTTCATTTATGCCATAATATAGAAGAAAAGCTGAAAAATACTCTCACTGATGTTTCGGTTCCACCCTCTGCCTTTTTTTATCTTCAGCTTCAAACTCAAACTTCAGCTTTTATGATCTGATTTTGTAATACCTGTAGTGTTTAGCACAGGGCAACACTTTCTTCTTGCTTCAAACAAACAACGCTGATGTCATCAGGACACATTCTCATTTTCCTTTAGTTTGGACTGTTCTTATTTTGTAGGCACATTTCCTGTTGCCACTAGCACTAATCTTTTAAGATAGACTTAAGATAGAAAGGAAGGACCGAGCATGTCAAGAGCTTCTTCCGTTTTATTTTTCGGGCATTTCTTTTCATCTGATTTTCCTTGTTTCAACTGTCAATGATAATTTCTTTCAATTTTCAACTTCTCTTCCAGATGGTAAAGATGGTAAAAACAAGGATGCCACCTCTGCCTCGTCTTCCTCTTCATCTTCCTCAGCAAAGCCCAAAGTGAAGAGCAGCAGTAGCATTGCAGGCATCGCCCTCTGTTGGCAGGGGGTGGTAAAGCGCCAGGTAAGAACATCATGTTTATATCTGAACATCAGTGGATCGTCGTGTGGTTCGGTCCAGATGTTGAATCCCCCACCCCTACCCCCAGGTAAAGAAGTTCCTGGAGTTGAGCTCTAGGCATCCCGACTTCGTGGAGCGCTACCGGACTCTTTACCTGCGGCTGAAGAACGCCATGGAGGAGCTGTTTGGGCAGCAGACGGCGTTTGTCCTCGCCCTTCGACACGGCTTCTCTGCTGCGCTGCTACAGCTCTCCATCCTCCGAGCCATGCATGTAGGTCCTGACAGAATTAAGTCTGGTTTATTTTCACGATCTGAACCGTGCATGTACCTCCTGACAGGAGTAAGTCTTGTTTAACCTCTGGATATAAAATAGTTTTGAAGCAAACGTGCCTCATAACACCCAGTTTCCCTTTAGGATCAAATTTACAGATATATATATACCAGGTTTAAGTCAATGATCTACATTGCTCTACAAGATGTAAATGCAGCTTTGTTTTATTCCGGTTTAACTGGTCCTGGATAATTATTTAGATTTTTTTTCACACTTATTATTAAAACATAATCGACTGAAGCACTTCCTCCTCTTCTACCTATAACCAGTTTAAACTGGGGCTTACTTGATCTCTCCAGTGTGATAACGCAGTTTTGTTCGTGTGCAGGTGAGTGAGCGTTTTGCTCAGTACATCGATCAGATGATTCAGGCTGGCGGCGCGGCGTCCGGAACCGTGGCAACTCTGGAGCGGCTGCAGCAGTTTCTGGAGCCGATGCTCTTCCTGTCGGGCCTGGAGCTCGCCAACACCTTCGAACACTTCTACAGGTGCGAGCATCACTAGACAATGGACCACAAGCAGTCAAACGCAAGTCAAACACAGCAACATGTCGGTATGAAAACTGATGGCATAAAGCCCTTTTTCTCTCCTCAGGTACTACCTGGGCGACCGACTGCTGGCTCAGGGCAATGTTTGGTTAGAGAACGCTGTCATCAATCAAATCGGCAGCTGCTTCCCAAATCGCTTCCCTCAGCAGATGTTGAAGAACCTGAGCGAGTCTTCTGAGCTGCAGCAGGAGTTTCACCTGTACAGGCTGCAGCAGCTCGACTGCCGACTGCAGGAGCACGACCAGGTGAGCAGGAAGACACGCCTCCTCCTCGTGGTTGTTTTAATGTCATTTAGGTTTTAGTTTTTTGAATGCACCAACTGTTGATTTTATATTCATTTAAACTGAGATAGTAAACTGCGTGTGAAGTGAACAGATGACATCATACTGGAGATTTGATTTGAAGTCAGTTTTTTATCTCAGTCCTTTTCTTGTTGCCGTAGATGACGCAAGAGTGGGAGGAGTCAGAGGATGAGGCCGATGCCCAGGTTCTGGTTCTGTCTCCTCGTTGTTGGGCTGTGTCCTCGCTCTGCTTCCTGGACGAACCAGCAAAACATTTTTCACCGGAACTTTGCTCCTATCTGCACCAGTTCACCCAGTTCTACACTCACAGTTAGTTCCAGTTCACCAATTCTTTGGCCAAACTTTATTAATAATAATACATTTTATTTATAGGCCCCTGTCACAGCACTAAAGGTCACCTCACAAAGCAGAGGTAAAAAAGGATTTATGTTTATAAACATGGATTAAAGGCATAGTTCACACAAAAGGAAAATTGACAGGCTAAACAGTGTTGCAGCCAAATCAGTAGAATTGAAATGACTGGTGCCTCGTTGTCCAAATGTAAAAAACTACAGAAAAAAACCCACAAAAGGCACCATCCTGCTCCGGTGGTCTCATCCAAGTTTCCTAACCCCAAACATTCGATTCTGTCTTTAGCATAAATGTCAGCTGTGATCCATCCGAGAACGCGGCCCCAGAGGAGGATAACCGAGACATTTAGGCTGGTGATGTAAATGATGCCACTTCGAGTCATTTAGGACTGTCTGGGCTTACAGACACTTGGATGACACCACCGGAGCAGTAGGGAGGTCTTTTGTGTTGATCTGTTTTTACATGTTTGAAGAATCGATCACCATTGACTTCAACTGTCTTGATTTACCTGCAACACTGTGTATCCCTGAAATTCCCAAAATGTTTTGTTTACCCAAACACTTCACCAATCCCTCCATCATTTCTATATAGTTTTTTTTTTTTGGTTGAACTATTCCTTTAAGAGCTCTCAGGACTTGTTCACACCTGGGTCGGTTCAGAGCTTCAGACTCTTTCACTGTTCCAGAGTGAAAACACTGTGTTGGATAGTTTGGACTTTTGGACCAATCACAGGAGGTACCCTACTTCTGTGGAGTACTGCACCCGAAGGTGCTGATACCATCATGATGTTACCTTGGCAACCAAATGAAGTTTCATTGATTTCCTCCATCCACCAGAAAGACTGATATGCCCCCAACCGACAACATGCCGCCATCAGACGCCGTCTACAAGCCAATCAGAGTCAAGTATAGGTAGACGCAGCCCACGTAGGGGATGTTTGTCCCTAAATTACAATGGAAACCAAAACGAATGCGTGAAGCGTTGCTCAGACTGAGTGAGAAAACATGTCGGCCTCCATGACGAGCTTATTATTGTTCCTGGTGTGCATTGCTGTAGTGATGACATCATAACACTGATGTTTGTGTGTGTGTCAGGTCAGTCCATGTGTGGTCTGAGTCACTCAAAGCCTCGGCGGCTGCAGTGGACGTGGCTCGGACACGCTGAGCTTCAGTTCGGCTGCTGGACGCTGCACGTGTCTACGCTGCAGTTGTTCATCCTGCTGCAGCTCAACGAGCAGGAGGTGACAAACACACACACACACACACACACACACACACACACACACACACAGTGTCTGTGTGATGTGGATCCTCTGGTCAGGCTCATCTGTCCTCAGTCGTTGTGATGTCACTGACTGTGTTTCAGGAGGTTCAGGTGGACGCTCTGCTGCAGGCGACAGGTCTGTCAGCCGCCATGTTTCTGCATGCTCTGATGCCGCTCATCAGTGAGGGAGGACCGCTGATCTGCAGCCAGCTGGATGATCCCTGCCAAGGTCAGACAAAGACACACACACACACACACACACCTTTACACACCCTCCCCCTCATCTGACTCACTTTCTGTCTCCTCAGGTGTGGTGAGTTTGAACCAGCAGGTGGCGGCTCGCAGTCTGGACGGCGCCCCAGAGTCGCTCCGGCTGCTGCCCGCACAGACGTACCTGAACGTGGACGAGGATGCGGCCAGGTCGCTGGAGAGGAAGAGGAACTATATCTACTGCCTGATCGTTCACATCATGAAGCAGGAGAAGGAGATGCACATCGACAACCTTGTCTTTAAGGTCAGAGGTCACACCACAGTCACATGGACATTTGTTTTTATTTTGAAAGAACAGGAGCTTTTATTTTGTTGGTCTGACTCGGTTTAAACTGAACTCATGTTAAAGCATCATGGAAAACGTAGCTCCAGAATTACATAAACTAAATTTTTATGTTGAAACCAAAACATTTGTGTTCCATCAACTTGTCCTGCAGCGCCCTGCTCAGGTCAGATTTGCTAACATCTCTCTGTGTTCATGTCTTGTCCGTCCTCCAGGTTCTAGAATCGTGTCAGAAACAGGATGCGTCTCGTTCTCCGGGTGCAGGTCGTTTCAGCTGTAGCACCAGCGACGTGCTCTCCTGCATCATGCATGTCATCGGTAAAGGCTGCATCCGCCGCAATGACGAAAACCCGCACATCGTGGAGTTCCTCCCTGAGGACCCGTCCACTCCGAAGAAGGGTCAGGCCCAGTTCTGCTTGAGCCGCACTGAATTAAGGAAGGACAACGCCACCACCGGAAACCAAGCTGATATTCGGTGTGACATCCGACCCTATACACTATCAATTTGCTGTCAGGGGTTATTTAAGTTAGTTTAGTGTCTCAGCGACTTCATCATCTTCACAACCATCCTCAGTTCATCTGTTCTTAAAGGAACAAACATCATCAGGTCTTTATTTTTTTTATCATTTTATTGATTGTGTGTGTGTGTGTGTGTGTGTGTGTGTGTGTGTGTGTGTGTGTGTGTGTGTGTGTGTGTGTGTGTGTGTGTGTGTGTGTGTGTGTGTGTGTGTGTGTGTGTGTGTGTGTGTGTGTGTGTGTGTGTGTGTGTGTGTGTGTGTGTGTGTGTGTGTGTGTGTGTGTGTGTGTGTGTGTGTGTGTGTGTGTGTGTGTGTGTGTGTGTGTGTTTGTGTGTGGCAGCCTGGCTTCAGGTCTGCAGCCGTTTGAGGATGGCGTTCTGGATGCGGTTCTCTTCTCGATGGGTCGGACAATGACACAGGAGGAAGTCTGTCAGCTGATGCAGAGGACGGTCCAGCAGGTGAGTTTGATTTCATGTGACTCAGCTGTTTCTCTGGTTTTCTGACATCTGTGGACGCAGGTCAGTTCTCTCAGTTGATCTGATCTCGGTCTCTTCAGGTTTCTGGGACTCTGAGTCTTGACCTGGACCGGGCTGAGCACCTGCTGGTTCACTGTAAGTGGAACGTGGACCTGCTGGTGCAGCGCTACACCGACGACCCGGACTCCCTCATCATGGCCGCCGGCATCAAGTGCAGAAACCCTCAGCCGCCACCGAGCCCCGCCTCCACCTGCCCCGTCTGCCTGGGCCCCTGCAACGCCGCCACGGAGCTGGTCCCCTCGCTGAGCTGCATGCACTACTGCTGCAAGGTGTGTGTGCTTGTGTGATCCTCCACAGATATCTTTGTGAGGACCATTTGGATCCTGCACTCTATATAGGGAGGACATTTTGACTGGTCATCACTTTCTGACCCACTTTTAATGGACTGTTTGGATCATGTGAATTTATTTTTATTTTTTTTTGGTGTGAAAATAATAACAAGTCATTTAAACTATATTCAAGATTTTACAATCATTGTAGTAATTTTTAGTTCCTTATTAATGGAGAAAATACTTCATTTGTGGGTCTCGCAGCTTGCCGGTGATTTCCATGGCATTCTGGGAAATTCTTATAGCCCTCGGTTTGAAAAATTGGTCTAAAAAATCTCAGTTTGGAATGTGTGTGTGTGTTTTCTAGTCGTGCTGGCAGGAGTACCTGACGGCGAGGATCGAACAGAACCTAGTGATGAACTGTAACTGTCCAATCACAGACTGCCAGGCTCAGCCCACGTCTCATTTCTTTCTCAGCATCCTCACTGACAAAGACACTGTCGCCAAGGTAACGTATAGCTTGACTCTGTCTCCTCAGTTGGACAGACGCTGTGTCTCAGTTGGACAGACGCTGTGTCTCAGTTGGACAGACGCTGTGTCTCAGTTCAGCGTCGCCTCCTTTCGAGGCTGCATTTGAACAGCGATTCTGTCGCTGCAGCACAACTAGACATTTCGAAGTCTAATGTTTCCTTCCAACCAGGAAGCAATGGAGCAACTGAGGCTCCATCAGGTGAATCCTTCCCAACATATCCCATCATTCACTGCGCTGGAGAGACTAACTGTTATTTAAAGTAGTAATGACATTTTTTTATTTTAAATGCAACCAAAGTCGGCTCCGAAGGATGCAGCCGCTGAATTGAGACACAGCAATGGAGGAGACAGGGTTATGACCTGTCCTGCAGACAGACAGCAGGGGGCGATCCAGCTTCGGATGGAGAGTCAATAAATAAATAGCTTGTCACTTCCTGTCTGTGAATTGTTTCAAATTAATTAGTATGCAGAAGATTTCACAATAAAAGTCAAATGGAAGTCCAAACAATAGGTTGATGTAAATGAGAACCCGATCCAACTCTCCTCCTCCTCTCGTCTCCTCCTCCTCCCAGTATGAGAAGGCCATGTTGCGGGTGTACGTAGAGTGTTGTTCCAACCTGACGTGGTGCACCAACCCTCTGGGCTGTGATCAGATTCTATGTACGGAGAACATGGGCAGCATGGGAACCTGCTCCAAGTGCCGCTGGTCGTCCTGCTTCAGCTGCAACTTCCCCGAGGTCAGAGGTCACAGCCAACTACACGTCAGACCGACACACGCACACTTAAGTCTTTGTTGAATGTGCAGACCAGTAGGCTGATTTGATGACCTCTGACCTCTATGATCTTTAGGCACATTATCCATCCAGCTGCAGCCACATGTCTCAGTGGATGGACGACGGAGGATTTTATGAGGGGATGAGTTCAGAGGCTCAGAGCAAACATCTCGCTAAACTCATCTCCAAACGCTGCCCGAGCTGCCAGGCTCCGATAGAGAAGAACGAGGGCTGTCTGCAGTACGTACACACAGACCCTACACACACACACTGTACACACACACACAGGATGACTCAGCTTTTCTCCTTCCCTCCTCAGTATGACGTGTGCCAAATGTAACCACGGGTTCTGCTGGCGATGTCTGAAACCATGGAAACCAACGCACAAAGATTACTACAACTGCTCTGCCATGGTGAGTTTGAACATGTGCTGCCCTGATGAGGAAATGATGGACACTTGTAGTTTAAACTGATTTATCATGATGGTGTTTTTAATGCAGGTGAGTAAAGCAGCACGTCAGGAGAAGAAGTTCCAGGATTATAATGAGAGATGCACATTCCACCATCAGGCCAAGGTACAACCAGCAGGGTGGAGGGCTTTTGTTGTGAAACAGGAAGATGATTCATAATTCTGATTTCAACCCTGGCTCGAAGGGAAGCAACACAAAGGAGAAAAAAGTTGAATAAACCAGTTCATGAACTAAACAATAACAACGAAAAGAAAATTGTGGAAGCTGTGCTCCTGAGGAGCCTGCTGAAGTTAGAGCTTGTGGACATGCTCTTCATCTTCAACCTACCACAGATTAGCAGCACAGGGTTCAGGGGCATAACAGGATTTTTTTTTATCAACTGTGTTTGTGTTTTCAAATGTCGAACAGGAAGTTGTCTGTGGTTTTTATTCGTAGACCTTGCATCCGTGAAACATCGGCATTGACGTTTGGTTTGTTGTTTCAGGACTTTGCCATCAACTTGGAGAACAAAGTGTCGTCAATTAATGAAGCTCTGCAGATTAAGTCGCTGACCTTCGTCATCGACGCCTGTAAAGTCCTCGCTCAGGCTCGGAAGGTAGAACCATCGTCGTGGATGTAATCATCGGAGGTGCTGGCTCTGTTGATGTTAACTGTGCCCTGCTCTGTCGTCTGCAGGTACTCGCTTACTCCTGCGTCTACAGCTACTACAACCAGGAGACGGAGAAGATGGACGTGATGGAGCAACAGACGGAGGCTCTGGATCTTCACACCAATGCTCTGCAGATCCTGCTGGGTGAGACTGTCCTTCATCATCATCCTCGTTATAGTCATTGTCCTCGTCATCATCATAAAGTTTCTGAACCTGCCGTGTTTTCTCAGAGGAGACGTTGCTGCAGTGCACGGACCTGGCCTCGTGTGTGCGGCTGCTGAAACCAGATCACCTGAACACCGGACTGGAACTGATCCGACGCATCCAGGAGCGTCTGCTCGCCATCCTGCAGCACTCCACCCAGGTGACCGGCTGGAGCCAGTTCAAAACCAGTTTACAACCAGTGTACAACCAGACTACAATGTACACACCGGTCTGACTGAAAACTGGTGTGAAACCATTTGAAAGCATATTGGATTTAACCTGGTTCTTTCTTAAATAAACTTAAAGCCAGAATCGCATCTGAGGTAACCAGTTTAAATACAGAATATTGAACAAGTTCAGAAAACTTAAGTCAATAGAAATGTAGTTTTAGCACATGTTAAAACGATCAGAACATTTCCTGAAACTGTCCCGAATGTTTCCTATTTCTGTGGTTGCAGGACTTCCGGGTGGGTTATCAGACGAAGAGCAGTCAGGAACTAGACTCGCCTCAGGCGTCCAACCTGTCCAACCACGGTGACGCCAACAAAGTGTGAGTATCTGTGAGGATTCTCAGTCGTCCAGCTCGTTTTTATCAGAAGTTGAACATGCATGTCTATGTGCACTTGTAAAAGTTCTTTATAAAAAGGAAATCTTGTGATGACTCCTCAGCTCTAAGTCAGAGGCTGTAGACTCGGATAACAACAACAACACAGGAGAGGAGGCTGGCGAGGATGAGGATGACGAGTACGATGAAGAATTCGTCCCCGAGTGGCACGAGGACTACGACGAGGATGACATAGACGAGGACGACTTCTTCTCTGATGACGACGAGTCTGAGAATCTGGAACGGGACTTTAGCCCCTTCGACTGACCCATAGGGAAGTAAAAAGTGTTTGAGGAAGAATGGTATAGGACGGGTCGGCCCTACCCCCTCTTCACCACTATCCAGTATCCTGTAAACGATGGAAGACGGACAGGTGGGTGTCCTCCTTCCCCTGAAACCCCGCCCCCGAACACAGCTGCACTGCTTCGCCACTCGCTGTTTTTCACCTGTGATGTCGTCATGTCAGAGCACGAGACGACGAGGGTCACAAGGCTGAGAAAAACAAAATGTTCTGACTTTCACCTGTACATTTTTTTTTATTAAATAAGTTCATTGTTAATTTTTACGTCAAGGTCAAGATTTGACATTTTTTGAGAAACAATTTGAACCAGTTCAGCCTGAGTTTGATTTAAATTTTATGATCATTACTAAAATCGCAGCAGAACAGTTTTTCCTTGTCCCTTGTTATCCTCGTCGGCTCGTTCTTGGTTCTGAACCTTTTCTGCTTTATGATCAGAAGGAGATGTTTTAAAAAAGGACGAGATTTATTAATCCATAATCCTCTCGTTTATCTTTTCGTACCTGTTGCTACCTTGTCTTTGGTCGTCACCTGTTCTTTGGTTTGTTTTTACGATGGAGGTTGTCTTCGTTTGAGAGGAAATAATTAAAGCAACATTAACAGTTTTCTACGTGTATGAAGAATCTGCAATAACTGATCTATTGATTATTCACTGTCATTTGTTAAACAAAGACTGTCGGGATGTTTCTGGTTTGTTGTCGAGCGACATCTGATGTTACTCTGTAATTTAGACAGATGTTATATTCATATGGTCGAAGTCTGAACAAGTTCTGTTTCTTGCAAAAATAAATAAAAGCTTTTTGTGCTGCGCTGCAGCTCGACTCCGAGTTCTCCTTTAACTCAACCACATTCATTAAAGACCCAGACATTTATTATCATTTAACCTTTTTATTATTTATCCATATATCATTAACACTTCAAGCTCTCCAGACTGAATTCTTCTAAGTTCAGCAGGAACCAGAGTTTAAGTTTCTGCACTCTCTGATCTCATGTATTTCAAACAGAGCAAAGTTTATTACTTGGCCCTAAACACCTTTGAGATACATAATCTAATAATGAAGCTGCTCTAGACGACATTGTCTTTACTTCCAATGAAACCACATCTTTGATCCTGATCTGTCCTTTGATTCCCATTTAAAACACATTTCTAGGACTGCCTTCTTCCTAGAACCCACCCTTGCACATAATTTATAACTATTACTGGCACTATCACCAATCTGCACCTTAAAACCACACATAACTACTGTATATATTGTTTTTTTATATTGTTCGATATTGTTGCTTTTAATTTGTTTGTAAAGTATATATATATACATGGCAATAAAAATAATTCTGATTCTGATTCTGATTTCTTAACAAGACGTAGAAGAACGAGTCCACGTCTTTATTCCATCCAGACATGATTCTTGTAATTCATTATTATCCGGCTCCAGCAGGACGTCGTTTAAGGCTGCAGTTTGTCCTAAATGCTGCAGGAAGTGTCCTGATAAGAACCAGGGACAGAGACCACATGTGTCCTGTGTTAGCTCCACTACACTGACTTCCTGTTACATCAAGAATAGAATTTAAAATCCTCCTCCTCACCTACATTAATAACACTGCACCATTATACCTCAAAGAGCTGATCGTACCTTATCACCACTAGAACCCTGAGCTCCCAGAATTCAGGCTGTTGTCCCTAAAGTCTCTAGAGGAGGAGGAGGAGGAGGAGGAGGAGCCAGAGCTTCAGCATCAAGCTCCTCTGCTGTGGAATTACTCCCACTTTCAGTTCGGGAGGCAGACTCCATCTGTACGTTTAGGAGTAAAACCTTCCTTTAGGATAAAGCTTCTAGTTAGAGCCGGTCCAGGTTTGTCTTAGACCTGATCTCAGTTCTGCTGCTGTAGGTCTTCAAGGTCGGGGTCACATGACACACGGAGCTTCTCTTTCCAGCTTCTCCTTCCTCTTCTCCATCCTTATCTCATCAAAGATATTTATATATCTTAACAGTAAATGTTACTGACTTCACTTCTCCCCCAGAGTCACTTTGCCTCATAGTCCGCAGATCCACATCGGGATCCTGATGGTGGATCCTGATGGTATCAGTGGACAATGACTGTGGACGATAGTGGCATCAGATCTTGATGGTGGATCCTGACCATGGTTGATCCTGATCGTGGACTATGATCACAACTAGACTGCTTGATATATAAGATTTCTCCTCAGATTCTGGACCATTACTGACAATAATCCATCAGGTCATTGACCTTCAGTTCTGCTTCAAAGTGTTTATTCTAATCAAAGCTGTAAAGACTCTGATCTTTCTGATGTCCTCTGTGACACGGGACAACTGTTGACTAGAGTCCGTCCTGGGAGACGGGTCCTCACATGTGTCTCTGAGGTTTCTACCTTCTTCACCTGTTGAAGGTTTCAGTAGTTTGACTCTTGAGGGTGAAGAACAGAGGACGTCTCACTGGTTAAAGACAAGGACACAAACTGGGACCTGTGAATATGGCCTCTACAAATAAAATTTGATTGATAATAATTGACTCCATACTTACTACTGGATTTAATATAGAACAATAACACACTGTTCAGAAGAATGAAGGGAGAACTTCTATCACACATCAGGTCTTAATGATTCGTCCTGCTTCTGCCTCCATTTCACCAGTTACTTTGATTTGCATCAAATCAGAGGGATTGGTTCAAAACCACTGGTTCTGCTGAGGAGCACATTGATGTCTGAAGTTGAACTTTACACTGTGAACATTAAAGTACCTTCACTTTACTGAGCTCTGATGACCATTTGGATCCTGCACTCTATATAGGGAGGACATTTTGACTGGTCATCACTTTCTGACCCACTTTTAATGGACTGTTTGGATCATGTGAATTTATTTTTGTAATGGTGTGAACATAATAACAAGTCATTTAAACTATATTCATCTAAGATTTTACAATCATTGTAGTAATTTTTAGTTCCTTATTAATGGAGAAAATACTTCATTTGTGGGTCTCGCAGCTTGCCGGTGATTTCCATGGCATTCTGGGAAATTCTTATAGCCCTCGGTTTGAAAAATTGGTCTAAAAAATCTCAGTTTGGAATGTGTGTGTGTGTAAAATATGTGTGTGTGTGTGTTTTCTAGTCGTGCTGGCAGGAGTACCTGACGGCGAGGATCGAACAGAACCCAGTGATGAACTGTAACTGTCCACCAGTTACTTTGATTTGCATCAAATCAGATGAACTGGTTCAAAACCACTGGTTCTGCTGAGGAACACATTGATGTCTGAAGTTGAACTTTACACTGTGAACATTAAAGTTCCTTCACTTTACTGAGCTCTGTATTATATGACTGTTAAAGGATTATTTTAATAACAAACAGAAGGGGGCAGCAACACGTCACGAAGCGTCTAATCTGCTGCAAACCGAAGAAGAAGCAGCATCACGTCGTAGGGCCTGTTGTTCACTGAGCAGCAGAGACTCGCTTAGTCAAAGACCGTAGATACACATGTTTGTTTATCTAAGTGTATATTCAAGGTTCTAAATGGCTCATTTAACACAGAATCCCGCCGACAAGTTGAGGTGAGTTCCAGTACAGAGCTAGCCGTTTAGCCGAGTGAGGCTAAGCTAACAGTGCGAGACTCCTATAGGACATATGTGAATTTAAGGTCAACTTGTTTTTCTGTTGATATTACGTGTTTTTTAATTATAAGCGTGGTACAGTTTGTTATTTCGTGTCATCTGCTTCAGCTCGGCTAAGTTATATTTGTATTTTATATTTTTAATTCTAAAAAGAAAACACCGGTTTGGTTTTGAAGACTGACGCGGATGTTAACGGCAGTGCATGCTGGGTAGTGAGAGCCACTAACTAACTTACTAACTTACTATGGGTCATTAAGTCGCTTTTCCGTCTCGTGATAAATAGTCAACGGTTTGTTTTTAATTCAAGATTTACGACGTGTTTAGCAGAAACCTTGGCGGATGTTAAAACGCGGTAGTTTTTGTACGAGGTCTGGTCCTTTAGCATGACGTGTTCATGTACTCAGTTGTGTTTCATGTCAAAAACCTGTTTGTGTCATTTTGTCCTGAAACATGCTTTGTTCTCACTCGGGTGTTCACATCATGTAATGTTCAATTGATTCATATTTTCCTAATGGAACTCAGTGTTTTCTGCTGGTTCAGTTAACCTCAGCTCATCAGCCCCTGAACGTGTCATGAAAGCTGTTTTCAGACTTTCTCTGGAGGAGGTGTATTTGAGAAGGAGAAGGTCCGACTGAGAGAGTCCGGACTTCCTCCAGAGTTTCTTATGACAGCCCAGAGTACAACGTCAGCAGAAAGTCCTGGAATTAAAAAAACGATACAAATATCTCGGGATGAAAAAGCGGAGCCACACAAGATAACGTCAAGACGACTTTTGGTCATACAAGCTCACATCTGTGTCTAGGTGCTCCATCAAAAACTTGCGATCTCTGCATCAGAACTAATGTTTCATCCTGCTGGTGCCCCCCCCCCCCCCCCCCCCCACCTGAGTCTCCTGCAGATTTCTATGCTGTTGTGAACACGTCTGAGCAGAGAATCCCCTGCTGTTTTGTTCATGTGAGAAAAACAATCCAGACCAAATTCTGCCGACATCCTCCGTAGTGCATGTCTGAAAAAGCTCCAAACCGTGCACATGGACTCTCTCCCTGGTCAAAGTTATATCAACACAGTAAACTGTAACTGTAGAGTCTTGTCATATTTTCCTGTAAATGTTAACGAGTAGTGATGGACTTCCTGAACCAGTGTCGTCTGTGTCATGTTTCAGGTTCATCTGTCTCTACCCAGTTTACATCAACAATAAGAAGACACTGGCTGAGGGACGCAGGATCCCAACAGAGAAGGTGACTTACATTTTACACATTTTTACCTTTCACGCAGCAGAGTGACATGTTCAGTGAGGCCTGCCCACCTGAGACCAATGTGTGGTGCCTGGTTTCACTCAGCTGAGTGAAGGTGGTGATCATTCAGTGATGAAGAGCCACTCCTGTCCTTTGTTGCAGGCTGTGGAGAATCCGTCCTGTACTGAGATCCGAGACGTCCTGACGGCTGCTGGCATGAACGTCTACATGGAGGTAAAAACTCACACACACACACACACACGACATCACGGAACAAGTTCATGTATGATGTACGATCACTATACTATCGTACTATGTGTGTGTTTTACAGAACAAAATGCATCCCAGGGAGTGGAACCGGGACGTCCAGTTCAGAGGTCGTATCAGAGTTCAGCTGAAGCAGGAAGATGGTTGTCTCTGTCAGGACAAATTCAGCTCCCGTAAGTCCTACACTGTGTGTGTGAGTGAGTGAGTGAAGCTGCTTTCAGACCTGCACTGAACTCTGGACTCGTTCCAAACTTTTTCCGGATGGGCTGTAAAATGTCAGAGTGAGTCCATGTGAGGAAGCAGTAGGACAATGTGTGGAAGCTTCCCAGTGAGCGAGTGGACGTGTGGATGAGGTTTCTAACACGTGACGTGAAACATGAAGAACACAAACGTCTCAGGATGAAGAAGAGGAGCTGGACACGTAGAAGACGAAGACGTCCACTTGGAAACACGAGGAGATTCCAGATCTTCTGGTGATGAGGGCCGGTGTGGATGAGATGGAAACAACAACACTGATCTTTCCAGAGCAGAGTTTATAAGTCATGTCCCGCCTCCTGCTGCTCTACAGGCTCCGCCCCTGGCCTGATGTTCCAACATGTTTCTGTTGAGTCATAAGGATCCTTAACAGTTTAATTTGGGAGGAGGAATTTGACAGATTTTAGAAAAATGCTGGGAAAAAATTTAATGTATTGTTGAAATGTGCTGCGATTTTTTTCTTATTTCCTCAGGTAAAGATGTGATGTGTTTTATTTCCTCAGTAAAGATGTGATGTGTTTTATTTCCTCAGGTAAAGATGTGATGTGTTTTATTTCCTCAGTAAAGATGTGATGTGTTTTATTTCCTCAGTAAAGATGTGATGTGTTTTATTTCCTCAGTAAAGATGTGATGTGTTTTATTTCCTCAGTAAAGATGTGATGTGTTTTATTTCCTCAGTAAAGATGTGATGTGTTTTATTTCCTCAGTAAAGATGTGATGTGTTTTATTTCCTCAGGTAAAGATGTGATGTGTTTTATTTCCTCAGGTAAAGATGTGATGTTTTACGTTGCGGAGATGATCCCTAAATTAAAGACTCGGACCCAGAAGAGTGGGGGAGGAGAGAGCAGCTCTCAGCAGGGAGAAGGAGGGAAGAAGAGCAAGAAAAAGAAGAAGTAGACCCAGGACATGACTGTACAGTACAACACAATTTTACTTTTCCAAAATCCAAGGTTTATCACTTTGAGGTCATCGATTTTTGATTGTTTGGATCAGTTTCAGAAAGAATCTAATTCTGAAGTCGAGCTCGTTTTGAAAAGGAAAATCAGGCTGTGGCGAACAGTCAACTGAAGAAAACTATGAACAGCTAATTGACTTGTTTCAGCAGGAAACTCCTTTCAGTCACATTAAGGATTTCAAAGAGGGCCTGGAATATGCATCTGTGTTTGAATCCCTCCCCTCTCCATATTTTATTAATGCATCTGGATCTTGCAAGAGAAGATGAATAAAAAGTAAATTCTCGCTTTTTTTGTTCTGAGATAATTGAAGAAACCTTGTGAGGATTGTGTCGCGGGAGTAAATCAGTTAGACCTCATCCTGTAAATAAAATAGTCATTATTGAAATGCTCGATTAACGCCGACACTGTCTGTAATAATTCAGTTATATCAAATTAAAGTTTGATGCATGAGTCGTGTTTTTCTTCAATGATTTAATAATGTTCTCCTGTGACACTGTCAATTTTTAAAAGGAAAGAGCATCTTTATTTAAAACCCATATAATCTTTAAACAACACTTTGCTGCTGTTCATCAGGTCATTGACCTTCAGTTCTGCTACAAAGTGTTTATTCTAATCAAAGCTGTAAAGACTCTTGTGATGTCCTCTGTGACAGGGGACATCTGTTAACTAGTGTCTGTCCTGGGAGACGGATCCTCACATGTGTCTCTGAGGTTTCTACCTTCTCCACCTGTTGAAGCTTTCAGTAGTTTGACTCTTGAAGAACAGAGGACGTCTCACCTGGTTAAAGACGAGGAGACAAACTGGGACCTGTGAATATGGGCTCTACAAATAAAATTTGATTGACAAACACAAGTGTGATTCCTTCAACTGAGTGACTTGACAGTTCAACATGAAACTATCCTTGTGAAACCATCACTCACTAAATGTGCAGTTTTCTTCTGAAAGTCTCAATCTGTCGTCAAATGCAGCTTCCAAAGGTTTCAGCCACGGAACTGAAACACGGGTGAAGAGAACGTGAACAGGAACAAAGAACGAATTCCGTTTGTGAACCTTTGAGTTGAAAAACACATTTACTGAACTATTCATTAAGTTTCCCAACTTTGTGTGTGTGAACTCTCCCCTGATAGAATTATCTTTTTTGGGGGGGTTCTTTCTTTGCTTGTTTATTTTTTTCTTGCTCCTCAGGTTGTTGTTTGTGACCTTTTTAAAAATTACAAACTGTTTGATTTGACTCATTAAAGTTACGTTTGTCTCTCAGACACAAAATGCAGGAACAGGCATGTGTGCTGTTGATTTGTGTATCTCCCTCCCTGTGCAGCCTGATGGAGCAGCAGGTAGCTCCTCATGCTAGAACTAGAAGGAGTCAGGGAGGAGGAGCAGAGAGCAGCTGTCTGTGGACAACACATTAAGAACATTCCCTCGTCCTGCTCTTGCCTCCATTTCACCTGTTGTTACTTTGATTGCACCAAATCAGAGAAACTGGTCACAACCACTGATTCAAGAGTTTATTATCAAATGCAAAACAATATCATGAAGCAGTCGCTGGCAATGAAATGCTTGAGTCACAAGCTCTCTTCCAGTAATGCTCAGGTAATTACAACCCAAAAAATATATATAACATAGAATATAAACATATATATATATATTTATATATATAGCTGAAGAAAAACAATAGTGCAATTATGCCACGGGGCTTGTTTAGTGGAGTTATTAAAGTTGGGAGGAGTTTAAAAGTCTTATGTCCTGGGGGATGAAACTGTCTCTGAGCCTGGTGCTGCCGGCCCGGATGCTGCGGTACCGTCAGCCAGACGGCAGCAGGAGAACAGTTCATGGCTGGGTGATGGGGGTCTTTAATAATCCTGGTTCTGAGACTGGTTCTTCTGATGGACACTTTGATCTCTGACATTTAACTGGTGTTTTACTGTGTTAATTTTATACCACGTGGCCTCAAGATCATCTGGTTCTGTACTGCCGTCAGCAGCAGGACGCTGTAGTTTCGTCCTCCTGCCTGGTGGAGGCAGCAGATAACCAAAACCTAGTTTGAAACCGGAAACCGGAAGTAGAACAGCCTTCGAGTGGCGTGTTTGTGTTTGTCGGAGTTTGGGGGGATCGTACATTTTTCTGTTTTAAATGTCGACGTTTATTTGAGTGGACGAAGTTTATGTAAAGTTTAAACAATGAAGGAAACATCGGAGTCGAGTTAACCGATGAGTTTGACTCTGAACCGGGATCGTTGGTCGCATTAGCTGCTGTTAGCTCACGGAGCGGTTCTTTGGGGATGGGACGGGATAGACCCCCAATGGGACCCCCAGGCGAAGACGGGCCTCCCTTCGACATGGGTCCACCTGGCTGGGGCCCTCCTCCGCCTGAGGGCTGGGGGCCTCCTCGACTGGGAGGCTGGGGCCCACCGCAGCCTGAAGGATGGCATCGGCCCCCAGATGAGTGGGGGCCTCACCCTCCGGGAGTATGGGCTCCCCCGCCACCTGAATGGGATCTGAGAGGACCTCCCCATCCCGACTGGGGACCAAGAGGACCGCCACAGGGATGGGGGCCTCATCCCGACGACTGGTTGCCTCCTCCAGAAGACTGGAGACATCTACACCCCGAAGACTTGAGACGTTTACACCCCGAAGACTGGAGACGTTTATACCCCGAAGACTGGAGACGTTTATACCCCGAAGACTGGAAACGTTTTCACCCCGAAGACTGGGGACCTGACCGGCCTCCTGGCTGGGGACACCCGGGCTGGGGTCCTGAAGGTCCTCCTGAGCCGTGGGGACCTGAGGCTGGTCCTCCTGGACCTGTACCTCCTCTGGGCATGCCTCCCCCACCCCCCGTGTCGATGCCTCCTCTGGGCATACCTCCCCCACCCCCCGTGTCGATGCCTCCTCCGGACCCTGCAGCCTTCGCACCAGTGGCCGTTCCTCCGGTGCCTCCTCCTGGATGCGTCCCTCCATACGGGTTCCCGGCCTTCCCTCCTCCCGGCTGGGCAGGAGAGGTGAGCCCCATGGATCCTCCCGTCTGATTTAGATTCAACACTCAGAAACAGTTCAATCTCATATTAACCAGTGAACAAATGTTTATATGTGAACTAAACTAAGAGAAATGTCTGGTCATGGTTCGTTCAGTAATTCTTCTTTTCTCTCTGCATCTTCAGACAATCATGGAGGAGCCGATGCCCAACCCTCCGCCCGACCAGCCTGAGTGGGTCAGTACAGACCAGGACCAGGCCTCAAACTTTCAGTATAAATCTTTATTAATTTTTACTTCTTTGTTTTTCTTAATTTTTTTGTCAGATTAAAGCGCTGATTTCAGTTCCGCCCACTGAGTCGACTCAAGGTGACACAAAGAAATCCACAGAGGAACCCGCTGACACAGAAACAACTGCGGCCACTGCCCCCGCCCCGAAACCAGAACCCAAACCTGAACCCAGTAAGGCTGCCCGGGCACTCGGCCTGCTGGGAAAACGCACGTTTGATAAGTACGTGTTTGTGCGAGAAGTCGTGTTGAAGAACATGCCACGAGTTCATTAGCATGTGAATCTTAATTGTGTGTGTGTGTCCTCAGGCCACCTCCTGGCAGGTCGACAGGGATCATCTCGTTCATCGGGGTAAGAGTCACCGACTACAGGATGTCTGTAACTAAAGCCTGAAACATGCTTCTGCGTTTTCACTGGCCCGTAAGCGCAAGAGCCCTTCCGGGTCCCTTACGTGCTTATGTATCCCTCCTTACGTGCTTACGGGCGTCGCCCCATTTTTCAAAAATTTACGGCAAAGCTCCGCAAGCTCACTCAGCCTGCAAAGCTGTGATTGGTCTGCTCTACATCCCTTCTGGAGCTGCATTTCCGGTTTCATGCCCCATAATACAGGCAGAAACAACGGAAGATTTTAAAAAGAAGAATGGACAACCGCGAAGAACTCCGGTCGGAAGAGGTCCGAAAATATGAGTCCTTTATAACCCGTCGATGTCCGAGTCCTCTCCAGTCGCTTTTCCTGATGACTTATTATAAGAAGTTGCTCTTCAATGTCCAGCAGCTCCATCTCAATCAATTGTGGTTCGGTTGGAATCGTGAATACACTCTCTGCCATGGTTCACCGTGTGTTTGTAATGGAGAACACGACTGGTAGAAGGTAAATAAACAGTCAACAACGATTGCCACACCCACAAAGAAGGCGTCTCTCAGGTCATCTCCGACAAAAAGCATTACTCCGCCAGACGCGCAACAGGTGGGGAAGCATGAATGACAACGAGTCTTGCGCCACAGCGGCGTGAAAAGACGCAGACGCAGTCGCAGAAGCATGTTTCAGGCTTAAGTAACCAACTGCAGAGGAGACAATCTACTTCCTGTTTACATCACATGACCAGTTTACGTGATTGGTCATGTGACGTGTGTTTTCAGATGTGACTGGTTTTGGAAAGTGTGAACCGGAATCTCACACGATGTCACTTAAACCTTATTTGCTGTAACTGATTTCTTATTATCAGAAAACTTTTCTCTTCTGAGTGATTGATGACCTCATCATTTGATCTGTTAATCTTGGTTCTTCAGCCGACATTCGGTTACATCGAAAGAGAAGATCTTGAGAAGTTCACCTTCAGCTTCGAAGCTTTCTTTGGAAACCCCAAAGCCATGACACCCGGGGTCAGAGTTCACTTCACCGGCTGTAAGGAGAAGGTGAGCGTGCGTGCGTGCGTGCGTGCGTGCGTGCGTGCGTGCGTGCGTGCGTGTGTGTGTGTGTAACTCAGGAGCAGAATGTCGCACATGTTAGCTGTTTTCATACAGGTTCCTGAAATAAAGGTTCTGAATTAAAATAGATTTATTACTTGGATGTATGTTTGTAGTGTTGTGTAATGTCTAGGGTTGCAAAATTACGGGTATATTCGAAGTTTGAAACTTTCCATGGGAATATACGGGAATTAACAGGAACGAACTGTCAATTTTGTGGGTAATTTATACTATCTTTTTTTTACCTTGACATAAACAGATAAATATAAACATTTAGTTTTGTCATACTCTCTGAGGACACTTTTTGCACGTGACTATATGCCTCTGCATATTTGTTCTTAACATAGATCTTTGTGCAGTATTTGCAAATGTGCACAGCCTTTCCTTCTACGTTGGCTGGAGTGAAATGTCTCCACACATGAGATGCATTGCTCTATAGAATGGGATGAGAAGAAAGCTTGTAAAAAAATACTAATGCAATGCCAGAGATATAAATAGGTAGCTAAACAATTGGAGTCGTCTTTAAAAATATTTTACAATTGATGGATAAATGAATAGCAATAGAACAGATGAACACTTCTCAAACTTACCTGACTAGTCCTTGGGCTAATGCAGTAGTGTGCAGGATGCTGGGAATTATCTGTGCATGTGATGGAGAAATGCACAGTGCAGGTTTGAAATTCAACGTGCAGCGTGTGCTGCATTCCATACTTCTTCAAAATAGAGTTTGAATGATGTTTTTATTGCTCAGCGTTCAATTCGCACTACATACTTTGTGGCATAATTCCCCAAATTCCAGAGCTTAACTTCCCATGAAAAGTTTCAGGAAATTGTCCGCCCTTTTGCAACCCTAGTTGTGTCTACAATAATGCTCTGCTGTATTAAGTTATTTGTAACATTGTGTTGTTTGGCTGTGCAGAACATTCTGATTGCCACTGACGTTAAAGTGGCGCCAGGTGGGACGGAGAACGTGGACTCAGAGATCTACGAGGCCGTCGTCACTCAGCCAATTGTTGAGCCTCAGGTAGTTTTTTTTTGTCCTTGTCTTCGTCTTCCTTCATTCCCTGTCACTGATGCTGATGTTTGTGTGTTTGTAGCCCGGCGAGCGTCAGTACCCAGGTCAGGTTTACGTGAACATCGGACCTCTGAGGACCAACCTGACTTTTGACAGGAAGGATAGCGCGGTGACTCTGCTGAAGAATGACCAGGTGCTTATCAACCTGCTGGTGGACATTGTGACGGAGAAGCGGCGAGCAACCAACATCAAACCCAAAATACCTGCCACCTTTAGCCACACCAACGAGACCAGAGAGAAGGTCAGAGCTGACGATGTCATCGACCGCGAATGATCCAGAACTGTAACTTACCAACACACACACACTCATCTGTGGTTTATTTTAATTCCATGTGTTTCAGGGTGTCATCATCAGCTTGAAAGATAACAAAGGCATCATCAAGTCTAAGGAACACGACGAGCTTCCCTTTGTCATCAAGGAAAACTTCAGTGACGTGGAGTTCTCCACCGAGGACATCAACGAGGAGGTTGAGTTCAGCGTCGTCACGGTGAGGAGCGTCCCCTCTGTACCTGTCCACACCATTAAAAAATAGTACTCTGATTACATTGCTTGTGGTGAGGGTTACGATAGAAATGTGACGACGGTGTCAGTTGATGTAAACATGATCACATGACCTCTGCAGCAGAGTCAATACGTCACTTCCTGTCTCTGTGTGCATCATAGGGTTAGCCCTAGCCCTATGTTAGGATTTTTTCGTTTGATTTTAAATAATGAGTCATCAGTGCTTGATCAGCTACTTACAGGAAAGCAGGCTGTGAGGATCCGCCGTGTGAAGGAGCCGCTCCTCCTGATGCTCTCCACAGCCAAGGAGGACTCTGAGGTTGACAACAGCAACAATGAGAGCAACAGAGAGTCTATGAAGACTCCCAGAGGAAGAGCCAATCTCGAGCTGGGGCCCCACATGTGGCTGGACACGGAGCTGTATGAGGGCATCGTCAGTCAGCCAATCATCGAGCCCACGGTGAGTGACGACCCTGACGAGTGTCATCATTTTGAACTGCGGTGCTGCTATTTAACATCCTGATGGCTCTTGCTCTCTTCTTAGCCCGTCTTGCCAGGTTACCCGGGACAGATCCACGCCAACATCGGCCCCGTTAGGACCAACGTGACCTTCAGCCACCGGGACTGTGGCGTGACGCTCCTGAAGAACGACCATGTGCTGATCAACCTGCTGGTCGACATGGCAACAAGAAAGAAGAGAGCAGCAAACATCAAGCCCAAAATCCCTTTCACCTTCAGCTACACAAAAGAGACAAGACAGCTGGTAACACACATACACACACGGAACAATACACACTCACAAGCTTTTTACACACATGACCTCTAGAGGTTCTCTTGAGAATTGGATCCAGATTTGTTTTTCACACATCACACCAGCAGAAAGTCTTGTAAGTCTCTGCTTCAACACTCTGGAGAAACTGTGGAGGGTCTCCAGAGTGCAGGTCTGAAGCAACTACAGATACATACACATAAACACACCCCAGCGTCACCAGAGACGTCTGAGGTGGAGAGAGAGAACTAATTATCATCTGTTCTAATAATCTATGGTGATTTTAGGGCATCATCACTTATCTTGGCTCTGAAGAAGGAATCGTGAACACTAACGACCATCAAGAGCTTCCCTTCGATGTTTGTGAGAACTTCAGCGACAGCGAGTTCAACAGCAGCGACATCCACAAGCAGGTGGAGTTCACCACCACCCTGGTGAGTGAGGCTCTGACCAACCAGAACCACTGGAGGAAAGGGACAGGAAGTGATGAGCTTCACCGACCATCTCTGTGTTGCAGATAAACATGAAAAGGAGAGCAATCAGGCTGCGGAGGACGAAGAGGGTGGAGGACAAAATCCTGGAGGGGCAGAAGCGACGGGAGGAAGAGGAGAAGAAGAAGAAGAAGTGTGAGGAGGAGGAGAAGGAGAAGAAGAAACGGGAGGAGGATGAGAGGAAGAGGAGGAGGGAGGAGGAGGAGCAAGAGAGAGAGGCCGAAAGAAGGAAGAAGGAGGATGTGGCGGCGGCGCTGGCATCAGCCAAAGACAAGGTGAGAAGGAGAAGACTTAGATATTCAATTCATTTATATTTAATATCTATGAAAACTTATCATATAAGTTTGTTTAATTTAAATGAAGTAAAAAAACTGAGAAAACATATAATTTCCTGTGAGCTGGAATGAGCTAGAAACAGGAAATGTGGCACAATAACTGCATCAACTTTTCAAGCAACATTATCTCAATTGGCCACACGGTGGCGCTGTTAAACAGAATTTAAAAAGAAGTTCCACTGGTGCTCGACAAAAAAGCCAATTGAACCAAAACAATCCAATGTGATGGATTCTATGCTAATTTGCATGAATTGGCCGTAATTCAACAACAATTTATCTAATTATCATGAAACTCGGTTGTGTTGAGGAGCCGGAGCCTAAAAGCCTTCTGAGTGTATCCCACTGGGGGGCGCCAAAAAATGTGTACTGCACTTGCCAATGGAAAGAATTACACCAAATTTGGTGCTTGTGCTCCTGGTGCAAATATGAACCAAAAACATGAAGTGGGCGTGGCCTACCAATTACCGACTATAACTCGGAATGCTTTTGACATATTCTTATCAAACTGACTAAAAAAAGTTAAATCTGTCTCCTAAACATGCTCAACAAGTTTCCTACAAATCCAATGAAGGATGGACAAATGGCGCAACTTTGAGTGCGTAACTATCGCACCACCATGATGAGACGAGAGGCTGTTCTCACTAAGTAAACCAGCACTATAAAGCCTGAAACCTGTTTTTCCTCTTTTCATTTGAGTTTATGCAGCTGAGCTGCTTCCATGTATTTCCATGTATTGACTACGAGAGAGCTTGAACCCACTCATTGCCTCATTTAACAGATATGTTAGAAAGTAAAAGTGAAACCAGTAAGATTATTACATTTTTTTTTTAATTTGATGATATGAACGAGCTTCTGCTGATGGAGGTTTTCTTTCTGCAGTGGACGCCACTCGGCTTCACCATTAGACACCCTGGCTCCATGGACGCCATCAGCAAGGAGCGATTCGAAGGAACCGTCCTACGAGCCATTTCTAAAATCCCTCGTAAGGAGATGAAGAAGGAGGCGGAGGACCCGACGCAATCAGCAGAAACAGAGGCAGCAGCAGGAAGAGGAGGAGGAAGTTCTGAGGACGGACACACGCTCCCTGCTCAGGTAAGAAAACTAAGTGTAGGTACTGCAAACATGTTAATATAGTCACATTAAGTCCAGATGTTTCCTGGTGAAGGTGGATATAAAAGTTGAGAAAACAGATGAAGATGAGAAAGAAGAGGCAGAAGAAAAAGCTGATGGAGAGAAGGGAAAGGTGGAGGTGAAGAAGGATCAGCCGACTGACATCAGGGGCGGAGTCAAACCTCAACGGGAAATGGGTCGACTGGTGATGACGGTCGATGGTCAACAGAAACAACTTCCTTTCAGTCCCAGTGACCTGCTGTCGTCTGCCACCATGCTGGACGGAGACAAGGTGTGTTTGTCTTTCTACATTTTTGAGGCCAATTTTGCTTCAATATCATCATTGTGAGGACATGCTGCTGTTTGAGAGTTAAGACTTGGTTTTAGGGTTAGGATGAGGGCTCGGGTTAGAACCCAAACTTTTCCATGTCAACAACCCAGAACTCTCTTTTAACAGAGGAGCAGTCTCTTCTGTGGCAGATCCCACATCCAGAAATCGTATTTATATTTAACAGAAAACATAACCTATAAATATTTAGAAATAATTCTAACCAGCGCTGCCTCAGGATCAGGACGCTCATTAAAGATCTGCTCGTCTTTGTCTGAGTTTGTGTGGGAGTGTCCTGCTGACCTGTGCTACTTGACACTTTAACAATAAACAGACACTTATCAGTGTGGAAACATCATCTTTCAATCTCTGTAACAAACCTTTTTATCAACACTTTAAAGTCAATAACTGATGACATCGCTGGCTTAACTTAAAACCATTAGCTATATGATCAAGAGAAAATATTGAAGATTGTTAAAATCATCTACTGCTACATTTGTTAAATAAACTTGATTCCACACGCACACACACACAGGACTCTTCTATTTGTTTGTCTCGTGTTCTCTTAGGCTCTTCCCTCCTGATACTAAAATACACATTTGCACAAGAGTTTTCTAAATTGTCATGCTGTTAAAAACATTCACATGACTATTTATACTCAATCGTCGCAATATAGTCATTTAATAGATCGCTCGTGGTACAAGCCGCGTCACATCGAGTGTATCGTCCACTCCTAGTTCAAAGATTAATTTCATTTAAGCCACTCTAACCTAAAATTAAATAAAAACTGTAAAATAAACCACATTAAAATAAGAAAAGATTTGAGAAAAAGAAAAATATCCAAGGAAGATGAAATGTGTCCTCTTTGTTGTAGTTAGAAGGGTTATTCTTTCATTCCTCACTTTCCTATGTTGTTTCTCCTGTTATGCAAGTCTGTGTGTGAACGGCACTGATAGATACACAACCAGGTATAATCTTTTCTGGGTCCTTGTCTATTTGGGTTGAAAAGGTGACGCTCGATAAAAAGAATAAAAAAATGGATAATTCCCCAAAACACATTAAAGCAAAAGTAGGACTCTGTTCCAAAAATGTAACAAGAAGAAAGCTCAGATGTTTGTGTTAAAATGTCTGTAGAGTAACTAAGTATTTGGACTCAGTTACTTCTTCATGATCAACCAGCAGCTTTTTTTCTACCATTAAAAATGGGTTTATCTGTCTGATCTGTGAAGGTGCGTTTCAACATGGCCACCAATCGAGAGACCAAAGAGGAGCGAGCAACCTTCGTGGAGATTCTCCCGGACTCCTTCGAAGAGTCGACAGAACAACGTAGACATGTAAGATTTACAAACCATCAATAAATCAATCACACTTTATTTGTATGGTCTCCTATTCACCAATCCCAGTTTGTCCCATAGATGTTAACAAGGAGCAATTTACTCTGTTCTTAAAACAACAAGAGTCAAACTACAGAAAAACGCTGTGACCAGTGAATAAAGCTCAGAGAGTCACATATGAGGATCCTCTCCTAGGACACAATAGATGCTGATGGAACTGAACACAACAACAGGATTCACTACATTGATGATAAGGGTAACCCTAAAAATTGGACCGAACACAGAACCCTGTGGAACACCGTGATTAGCTTTGGTGCGCACTGATGACTCATCATTTATTTGCACAAATTGGAATCGATCTGATGAACAGGAGTCAAACCAGGTCAGGGCTGTTCCTTTAATGCCAATTAAGTGTTCTAGTCTCTATTAACCCTAACCCTTATGATCAATAGTGTTTAATGCTGCACTGAGATCTAATTGTCTCCGTGCTGTGATAGGCTCTAAACCCAACTGAAAGTCCTTAGATTACATCCTGGAGAAACTCTCACAGCTGATTTGCTTCCACATTCTCACGATTTTAGACAGGAAGGTGAGGTTGGATATCGGTCTGTAGTTAAAAACCTCAAGGTCCAGGGGGGATGTTTTGAGAAGGGGTTTGAGTACAACTAGTTTAAAGGACTGTGGTACATTGTGGTCAGTAATGTAATATTAATTAGGGGCAGAATTTCTTTGAGAACCTTTATAGGAATGGGAACAAAGATAAAGTTGTGGTTTCGATGATGAGATTATTGTGGTCAGCTGATCAAGGGTAGGTGTGTAGGACTGTAGCTCCGAGTCCTGGTCCTAACTCTGGGTTTTCAGTTTGAATTTACAAACTGCAGACAAATCAAGTTCTGAGTTTCAAACCTGAACCGTCGGAGACCCTGAGAAATGCTGTCGATCCAGTAATGACTAAAAACGGTGTGAAGGGTTTTTCCCGTTAATGTGAATGCCGTTTTTCTAACCAGGGCATTGTGATCGAGTTTTCTGCCGATTCTGGAATGATCAAGTGCAGTCAGAACCCACAGCTCTTCTTCCGCATGGCTGAGGTGATCGAGAAGAAGAAACTGGAGCTGAACGAAAAGGTTGAGTTCAGCGTTGTTCCGGTGAGTCGTCTGATACCGGAGTCCACTAGTCTGAAGATTCCAGTGTTCCTGCAGCTCCCTAAAACGTCTTACATCTAAATAAAGGAAATTGTCATTTAATTTTTCAAGCTGAATATTAAGTATTCATGCAGAGAATGACACAGTGCCACCCAATTACCAGTCTTACAAATCAGTGGCCAGCTGTAGAACGGCAATGAGCCTGCGATGCCACAGGAAAGTCTCCTCATCTGTTGTACTGTGTGAACCATTCAACAGTTTCTTAACACAATCAAACGACTGCAAAGTAAAGAAAGAAGCAGCTCATCCAGTAGTGATCATGTATATTATTTTATTAAAGAAAGAAACAGTTAAACTCTGTGAAGTTTCATTTATATTCCTTTAGGCTTCACTGAGAAAACTAGAGAAATCCTCAACGTTACACCTTTGAAAAGCAGATCAAAGATTCTAAAGTTAGTGAGTGATGCTGGTTAGAGTAAATGGACACTGACCTGGGCACTGGAAGTAGCCTGTGTTTATTACTGCCGTGGTAAATCAGAACTCTCACTCTGAATTAAGAGATAAGTGAGCCCTGACTGACGTAATAGTCATGTGATAAGAAAACAAGTTTTATATTCAAGTCAATGAAGCTTTTTTGCCAGACATGACCATAATATTGTAAAACACACAAACTGATGAAAAGGTTAATAATACTATTTATATATATTATAAAATAACAATGTTGATATAACTGTAAATTAACAGGATATTTACAACAAAAAGAACATAGAAACTTGTGTGCATGTGTGTCAGGTAAAAATATTATTATAAAATAATTACTAATATTTTTAGCTCTGTCAGGAAGTGTAACAATGTTACTATAATTTAAAAAACTTGATTATTTGAATAAACGTTCACTTGCTCTAATCCGTTGAGACTGTTTTAGATCACAGAGACGATCGTTCAATATATGTACCTTCAATGTTTCTGAGTCATAACTCACTAATTGTTTCTTCAAGCATGAGACAGCAGAGGGGGGGACTCAGGCCATCAGGATCAGACGTCATACAGAGAGTGTTTTCCTCCCTGTTCGCAAACTCGGTGGTGTCGGAGCAAACAAAGGAAAAGTAAGATTTTTTTTTATATTTATACAAATACAGAGAAGAAATTAAGAGAGAACTCTGTAGTTAATTTAATTTTCTTCCAGATGTGTTAAATAATGTTTCCTGATTCTTTTGCATGACGCCATTTACGTTCAAAATATTGGAATTAACACAGCTTCCATATAAGTTCATTGATGTGAAGCTGTGTTTTGCTTTTACAATGTTTTGACTTAAATTACAGGTCAGGTTTTTCTTACTTAGTCAAATGTTTGTTTGTGTCCTCTGGTAGATGACTATAAAGCTGACAAAAGCTTCAGAAGAGACTAAGTGAGTCATCGCTTCCTTTATTTATTATTTATCATTATTTATTAATAATAAATCACTCTTATTATTTATTAAAAATAATAATCACCCCTAACACGGAATGATCAAACCCATTTCAGGAAGGAAAAACCAGAGACAGACAAGCTGAAGGCGGTGGTGAAAAGTCTAAGAGCGCAGGACAGTAAGACTGGTATTGGCAGACGGGATCACAGCGCCAGTCGGCGTCGATATGGCAGAAGTAGGAGCAGGAGCAAGAGTCCAGCCAGAGACCAGTTTGGACGCATCATCAAAAGGAGACGCAGCCCCAGTCCCGACCGTGTCCGTAAAAGCAGCAGGCACAGGAGAAGCAAAAGTCGTACGAAAAGCCGAAGCAAGAGCTCAAGCAGGAGCCGCAGCAGGAGTCACAGTAGGAGCAGGGATAGGAGCAAGGACAGGGCCTTCAAGAAGAGGAGCAAAACCAGCCGAGAGCGTGAGGAAGGTCACAAGAGGAGGAGGGAACTGAGCCCTCCTCCCAGACGTGGAGTCGTCGATGATGAGCTGGCGAGGAAGAAGCGAGAGCTGGAGGAGCTGAACGAGATGATCGCCTACAAAAAGTCACTGGTGGAAATAGACCCCAGTGGATTGGAGCCTGGACAGAGGACCTGCATTGACTATGACCATGGCAGGATTGCCATGCCACTCGCTGAATATAAACCAGTCCGGTCCATCCTGAAGAAGCGACCCGAAGGACCTGAGCACCACCATCGTCCTCCTCAGCCCTATGATGATCCGTATTATGATCGACCATACAGTCCTTACCAAGATCGGCAGTACAGTGAGCGTGGTGATCTGTACCCAGGCCGTGCCTACGCTGATCGCCCTTACAGTAATCCTCCATACAGCAACCATCCATACGATGACCGCCCTTATGTGAGTCGGCACTATGTTGAACCTCCATGTGGTCCCCCTACGTCTAGCAGCCACCGTTACACTGATCGCTACGATGTTTATGATGAAGCCTATGACCATCGCAGCCATGACCCAGCACGTGCGGACCAACCTTACAGTGATCAGTATAGACCTGTAAACCAGAGCCAGTCTCCTGGTTACCATGATCCATCACAGTCTACACTGTCACCTGCCTCCACCCAGGCCTCTCTGACTCATTCTTCATTTTCCAAACCTTCGTTCAGACCTTCTTCTCCCACAGAACCACCTCCTACAAGCCCATCGCCAAATCTGAAGAACACAACGCCACCTCCAGCTGAGAAACCACCCCTGGACCGTTTCCTTGACATGCTCAATAAAAAGGTGGGCAATGAAAAGAGATCCGAACCAATTCATGTTAATGATGACTTACTGCCTCATGAGCGGGCACTTCTAGATGGTGGTGGGTTTTCTCGGATTGTGGGATTGGCTCAAAATCAACCCAGCAGCAGTCGAGCTCCAGAGGGGCAAAACAAACAACCAAGTCCTAAACATGCATCACTAGAGAGAACAAGTGAGGAATTAAAGAGCAAGACAGAACCCTATGACAAGATCCAGAGTCTTCTTCGTACGATTGGTCTGAAATTGAGTACAGGAGACATGTCCAAGCTAGCGAGCCGAGCTCAAGAGAAAATCTACGGCTCAAAGTCCTCATCCACAGAAAGAGAGGATTCAAGGGAACAACTGCAAACACGTAGATTAAGCTCTGTTGAATCGGATCACATCAACTCACCCTCTCCTGTCAGATCCTCAAGTTTGGAGCCACTCAGCAGAGAGTGTAAAGCTGTCTCAGAGTATGAAGAATTCCTGGACCAGCAGGAGCTGGAGGCGCTTAAGAAGGCGCGACAGTTGCAGAGTCTTACCAAGACAATGGGGAGTACCCTCTCAACCACTTCTCCCAGACCACCCCCTGGGCCCCCACCTGCTCAGTACCAACGTCCACCTACACCTATAAACTGGCCACTTGGAGTCACCACCCATATTCCTCCAGAACAGAGCTCCACAACCGCCAACACAGGTGCTCCAACAGCTGTTCAACCACCTCAGAGATTTGGATTTCCTCCAGGACCGCCTCCTGGACCTCCTCCGCGACGCCCTTCAGGACAACCTCCCTTTGTTCCATCCTCCAATCATAAAGTCTTTTCTTTTATTGGCCAGCCCTCTACAGCCAATGACTCCAGTCCTCCACAGACTTTAACAAGTGCCACGATAACACAAACACCACTATCCTCATCTTCTGCTGGTGATGACCAATCAGCCATCTCTACAACAGTAGCCAGGTGCCTGAAGGTCATAGAGACAGTGAAGTCTCTGGCGGTGCAGACTTCATCTAAACCAGTGAAATCTGTGCAGTTCAGTTTACCCACAGAATCTCCTTCTGCCTCCAGTCCTCAGACCACAGGAAACTCAGAGGATGACATCAAGGCAAAGCAGAGGGAGAAGGTATGATCAGCCATAGTACTTGTTCACTAAAACCTCTAACATGAGTATACAAGTACTGGTACTTGTTCTCAAGAATGAAAATTAAGAGAAATCGATAACAAGGGTGTGGGTTTTGATGAACTGCAAGAGGTTGTTGCTGGCGACTGAAATACATTTCCTGAAACAATAACAGATTCCTGTTGCCTTGGAGCATCAGTGGGAGATATATCCGCTGTCAGTAATTCAGAAAGATAGGTTTCATTCCCAGATGTTTTCACACGTAACTTAGCTCATCGTTGCCAAACATTATTTGACAAGAAGTTTTGGTAAAGTTTGACGGGTCGATAAGGGGAAGAAAAAAGTGTAACTCCTATAAAGTGGTGTCAGTGGTTGACTGACATGGTTTCCATAGCTGGTCCCTGCGGTCATTTGACGGTTATTTAATACATTGGACAGAAAAGTGAAGGATATTTTCTAGATGACTGCAGGCAAACATCTGTCATTGACCATGACATTGTCGTGGCTAACCATTTGAAATATACAAGTTCCCTAGCGTTAGCCACTTAGCACCGCTGCTTGCTGTAACATTAGACAGTACAGATAGCTCATATCATTGTTCTGATGTATAAGGAGGGAGAATGGTCAACTTCATCCCAAATGGGTGAATGAATGAGACGTAAGTAGAAATAAAACTTTTCTGATGACTTGCAGACAAATTTGCATCACATGAAGCCTTGACCAGACATCTGTATTTCTGTTGCAGCTGGATTTGTACAACCAGAGGATTTCAGAGAAAAGGGAGCAGCAGTTCCAGGAGATGAAAACCTGGAAGAGAATAGGAGACAGGAACAAGGATGGCACACTGATCCCTCAAGGTATTAGGACTTATTAAATAGAAGATGCACGGAATTAGCAACCTTTGAATTACAGACATTGAGTTTAGCTTTAAGTAGATTACATTCGCGGCTTGTTTCATAGATATAAATACATTTTTCAAGTTAAAACTTGCATGTTACTTATATTATCTGTAGTTTAAAGTCAACAGCTGTGCTTAAATAGACTTCTGTCTCCTGGAGTTATTCAGGTTTTAGTGAGAAGCCCAGAGATGATTAAATGTCAAGGAGATATGCGTTAACACAATGGAAGTTTTGCTTCCCAAGTAAGTTTTGTCTATGAATAACGAGGCCTAATTATCACGGTTAGGCCATATGATCGTAACCTTTCTAGTGCTACGTGTTCTAAGCTAGATTTGTGCCTTGTTGTCAACAGTGTCATCTAGAAAGAAAGCAACTTACGTAGAATTCATCATAGCATTTCACTTGGTTGTTGACGCTACAGAGATGTCTTGTGCACAGGGCTGGGCAGTGTAACGATATCGATAAGAATCGCAATATAACCTTTCTTCAATAGAAATTGGAGACGCGTCAATATAATGATGTTAGAACTCATCCCCTCCATGAGAAAGAGAATAGCGCTGCTCCGAACCAATCATTTGGATGGAATAGAGATTAACCCACATCAAGTTCGGTTGACGCACACAGAGCGGAGGAGCAGCACACATGTTAATGTTTGGGTTTCTAACCCTAACCCTTCTGCATAGAGGTGGACCACTCCGCACAGTGCAGTGGCTGCACTCACTCAACACTTTAACAATAAACATCATCGCTAATCACAAGGTATTAGGACACGTACAGGACTGACGTTTACTTTGTGTTTGTTTGATGCTTTAGAGTTTGAGACACACATCCGGAGTCATTATCCGACATCATAGATTAATAACTAAATACTTGTGATTATCAGTTTGTGTGTGAGACGGTACAGAGACAAGCAGACACATACGCACACATTCACACACACACACTTGAGTTCATTAGTTTTTATCAAAATCAGTTCTTAGTGTGATGATTAGAAAACATCAGAGGAGCATAATCACTTGTTGACCAGCGGAGAAATGCTCCTCAGTGACTCTGCTTCAAGGTGAGGTACAAAATGAAACTGCATTGATGACCACACCAGGAGAGTTCAGTTGTTACAGTAGCAGGCACGTCAGAGTGAGGTAGACACGAGAATAAAGAAATATAAAAACGCATTAGAATAAAAAATATACTTCAAATAATTTGTAATAATTAATTAATATATTACATTATATTCACCTTTTCACTGTAGTGGTTTGTAAGAAACGTAATAAGTTAATTTCAGTGGCACAGGAGTGTACGAGCAAGTAAAATCAGTTTTGTTCATAAGAAATAATGTTTGCACATAAGAACACTGTACATTAACACAAGTGTACAAAAAGCTTTTTCTGTTTATTTAAATTATATTGTGATATATATCAATATTGACTGATGAAAAAAATTATCTTGACAAGATTTTGTTCCATATCGCCCAGCCCTGTGTCTGCATTATGGAGATGTACCTTCTGCTCTTGTGCTCGCTCATTGGCACCAACAAGTGTTTACGCTGTTGCAGTCAGCTACAGGGAAAATGTCTGGAGTAATACTTGAGCTTCCAAACAATGGTATTGCCATTCCCTAAAACTGAGCCATAAAGCTGCTGTTACCCAGAAGTCTTCAGCGTTTCGAAAACAACTCTTTCTTCTGCGGCTGAGGGCGGTCGTTCTTTCCATCACTCACGTTAACCGAACCGTGTCTTTGTTCCAACGATCAAGAAAAGAAGGAAACTACAAACCTGACTCCACAAAGTAAAATCTTTTTCTTTATATTATGACTGTTGTAATTTAACTTTTGAAAAAACTATTTGAACCCCACAACCACTGTCCAGTCAGAGGTTAAGAAATTAAGACATGTTTTCAGTATAGTTAAGTTTTATTTGAAAACGTTATATACCAGAGCTGCTACAATACCTAAAACCTGGTACTGACCCAACAGGGTATATCTTTTCATATTTTACCTTGAGTGTCTGACATTTTTCAGTCATTTATAGATGAGATACCTACTCTGAGCTAGATACCAAGTTCAATATGTAAATACTAGATACCAAGTTTCAGTGATACTTTCATAAACGGTTGTTTCTCCAGCTGAGGTTTGTTTTCTTCAGCTTAAATACAGCTATTACCAGATCTAAGCTGAATTGGAGTTTGATTGGCTGTTGCTGTGTGAACTTTTTAAAGATGCATTTTGAGAGATCCAACACGTCACGCCGACCGACTAGATTTGTACCAGGCCACAACTACAAGAGCAGATATACTAGTCTGGGGTTTCTCATGTTAAAAGATGGTGTGTTATGTGTGACCTCTTTTGTCAGTCTGTTGTGTTGTATGAACACAAAACAACTTCAAAACTCCAGCTCAGAAGACCACAGGTTGTGTAGCCGGAACTTGGCTTTTCACTCATTGGTCCCTCAGATTGTAACCTGAGCCTCATTCTCACAGTCTGACGGTCCACAGTCCTTGACCATGATGAGTCAAAGATGAATTGTAAGACAAACAGTACTCAGTATCAATACATCAATCTATAGACCCTCTTCTGACTTTGAATTTGAAGAGATGAAGAATAGATGGTGTGAGATCATTTAAACAACTAAAATAAGTAAACTGAGCTCACTGATGCAATCTGCCTCTAATTGTCTTTGTTGTAGGTCACTTAATAATTTGGTAAGAGATCGCTTACATCATACTTAATATTTCTACTGTATGTTCTGTTACTGACTATTTGTCAGTACGCATTGATCGCCCCTCTTTCAGGAGAGGCCGGCACTACCCTGTAGAGGAATAACAAGTGGACTAACGGCTCAGTCTGAACTACAACGAAAAGCTACTTTTTTTCCTACAGTAACTCTCCAGATGTTTCATTCTTTGTTGTCAACAGAATTTGTGTTGTGCATCGAATATAAAGAATATTTCATTTCTGCTGTTCAGGGTAAGTCAAGTTTGCTCAATTATTCAGAAAAGTTTTAACAGAAGATCCAAACTACTGCTTACAATTGTTCCCGCACATAGTAATTGAGGTTAATTTGCAGTGAACTAAGTTTCAGTATGTTAAAATGATTTAGTTAATATAAAATTGCTCGCACAGTTTCCCCAGCAGAGGATTTACTTTTACTTCACCGTCCTTACTTAATGACCTTGTGTAAATGGCGTTGTAGTCAAGCCATTGAACCTCAAGTTCAAGCTGAGTTTGTTCTTCTGTTTGACTCACAAGTTCAACAAGTCGATTAACACAAGGCTGCATCAGTCATGAATCATTTACAGCAACGGTGGTAGTGATGGACATATCCCAGATGTTCCTGTGTCACTGAGGTTGTTTCCAAGTTGAAAATAGACATATAAACATCCAAAAAGTGATCTGTGTTCTACAGGATAATGTACAGTATATTTATCATTTATGATTATCCAAAGATGATTAACCGACTACATGGAGCTTTCACTGCAAGGCCGTTACCATCACGTTAACACTGGGAATGACCTGTCACCAATAATGACACTACTTCTGAAAGGAAAACTAATTATTCTACAGTAACTAATGATGAGTAGCATTTTATCGAAGCTAAATTTGCCTGCCTGCTTACTAATTGCTGTATATTGCATTGGTATTGAAACTCATTAACAGTGAATTCAAGCTCAAAAAATTCTGGGTCATGAGCTCTGTCTTCTGTACCGTCTCTGAAGCGCTCATCAAGCTAACGTGGAGAACTTAAACATCACTTAGTGGTCAGCTGGATATCGTTAGCTTAATCAATTTCAAAAGCGACATACTGCTAGTCTGTCATCAACACGGTAAGTGGTAAACTCTCTACCTAACGTCCAATAATGTCAATGGTTTTCCTTAACCATACATTTTGAGCTAAACGTCAGGTTGTTCAAGAGCTACATTTATAATTTTATTAATAAATTGATTCCATTAAGATTGCGTCACTTAATAAATTGAAGATCTGTGAATAGGACCATTTAAATATCTAGGCTGTGAATTATTTGTTGTGATTATCTAAAAATAATTGGTCAGAGGTCGTCCATCAAATATCATAAAACTTACCGACTGATGTTAAGATTTTGAGTTAAGGCGCTGATCCTGAGCCCCGGACCTGAATCTGAGCCGAGGATTCAGGCATCTCAAAACTCTTCGTTACTGGATATCGCTACTAGCAAGATGTCGTTGTAGAGAGTAGACACAGTCGTTCTATTTGTAAAAGTAAAATATGGCTCATCGAGCAGTTGGTATGGTGGGTTTGGGGAAACGGTTTATCCAAGCGGTTTGGGGACGTCATTTAGTCTTTGCATAAGATCACATCTCAGTTGATCTTCAAACACTTTTGCTTTTCCTGCATCCAAACACATCTTTGTATTCAAACAATCTGCTCAGATGACTGACGAGCAGACTCCTGTACAGATCAGTTTGGTTCAGACTGAAGAGGAGAAGACGAGGTCCAGTATGGAGTCGGAACAGATATGGAATCAGTTAAAGTCCTACATGACTCCAAATGTCTGATTGCAACTGAATTTCATATTTACAAAATGGGCCTTGACAAGCACTAAGTTAACTTTTTATTTTGGTGATTAAAATCCATATCTTTTCTCGAGGCAAAATACCAGACCTTAATTCACCTGAAAATGGCCTCGAAGGTTAGAAGTCAAAACATTATTTCAAGGTCTTTTGTAAATTTGTCGTTTCAGGTTTCAAATGATTTCTGTGCTTTTCATGGAACTTAAATGATGTTGCATGTTATGTTTCCATGACCAGCCAATGTTGAGATTTAGTGTATCCTAATACATTACACTCAGCATTTAGCTAGAGACGATTAAATCTGCAGCTCACAGTCCTCAAGAGCTTTTCCAATCTTTTAACTGAAGTATTTACTTATAGTTTTATTTCATATAGAAATATGTGTATATTGCAGAATGGCAATATTTTACGGTTTGAAGGTAGGTGATTATTTTGATCTTTTCAGATTGTTTTGAAAATGATCATATAATTGTCTTAAGTCAATCAAACATCTGTCTCTAAAATCATTTTTATTTAACTGGTTTGTAGATTTGATTAAATATTCAGACGTTGAACATTTTTTGCTTTCCCTTAACACGTTTTGGTTATGACGCCATTCAATACAAACTGTAAACTGTAGAACCTGTGGATTATCTCTCCTGATGCAATAGTTATTTCTTTATTCAATGATACATGGTCACAACTAAGAAGAAGCTGTTAGGTTTCATGACAAAGGTTAATGTCTTAAGATTGAAACAGCTACGAATGTTTTGAATATTAGCAATTGTATTCCCAGGCTTGTTTCATAAAGACTGTTTGGCTTTTGTGTAACAGTCGGATTTCGCCTCAATGTTTGAACAAAATTTACCAATCAACCAGAACTTCAGAATTATAGTAGATATGTAATGAGGCAATTTACAATGTTTGTGCTGCCTTGTCATTCCAGTAACAACCTCTTAAGACAGATGAACAAAACAAATACTGACCATACTCAACAGACCCGTCGGACAGATCTTTGTGAAACCAGCCCAAGTTCGACTGGTTCTCAGTCGTTAAGGATCATCCAATGCAAAATATCATAAAGATTCTCAGTCATCCAGCTTGTTGTATCTTCAGATGTTGCTCAAGTGTACATGGGCAACATAAGCAAGTCCAATTGCCTATGCACACTTGTACAACTTCTTAAGATCCAATGCAAAAGATTGGTTGGTCTTTTTGTCTTATTAAAGTATTCTGTTTAAATTTTTAGGCAAACCGATCATCGAGCCCAAGAATGTCTGGATTTGTGGCCATTCGCTGGTGTACTGGGCCGAATCCAGAGCCAAGTCTCCGGAGGTAGGTATGCAGCTGGGCATGGACCGCAGCAAGGTGGCTATCTGGTGGAAGGGCACACAGGGCATGACATGGTCCCAGCTCCTGCCCCAGCTCCACCAGCTGAAGGTCACCTGGCCTAACCCAGACGTCCTCATCATGCATCTGGGGGGCAACGACCTGAGTACTGACAGCCCAACTGACCTGCTGGCCGCTGTCAGGAAGGACCTGACCTCCATGAGGAGCATCTTCCCACAGTGCATCCTCGTGTGGTCCAACATCCTCCCTCGGAGGGTGTGGCGCCACTCGGCCGATAGCCACGAAGTCGATCTGGTCCGAACCACTGTGAATCGCAGGATCCAGAACATCATTTCGGAACTGGGTGGCACTTCGCTCACTCATGATAACGTCCGGTGCGGCACAAACACAGGCCTGTACCGGGCTGATGGCATCCACCTGTCCCCCAAAGGCATTGACGTTTTCAATCTGAACCTTCAAGATTTTCTGGAGAAGTGGGAGGTGGAGGTGAACAAGGAGAACAATTAAGAGTTGTTTATTTTCTTGTTTTTATGTTGTCTCTTTTATTTCTAATGATAGATAGATTGATTTGAATAACTACAAAGGTTCTTCACATTCTTAAATCTTCATCTTGAAATCCTTTAGTCAAGTTTTAGCTTATCACGTAGGAACTGTCGATCCATGTTTGTCTGACTTGAACAATAAACTCTATCAGCTGATCTGTTGTTTACCCTGAGTCTTTAATGTTCTTAATAAACAACATCAAAGATTAAATTAACTGTTGGTAACGTTGACTGTTTATGTCCATTACATGTGTTTTTATAATGTTACAGGAAAATATAAACGGTTTATGCAAATTGCACATGCAAAATCAAATTGACTGCGTCTGTGTGAAGAATGGGGAAGTCTGGGATCGAATGGCCGACCTGGTTACAGGATGACCCACTTTACCTCCTGAGCCACAGCTAATGTCATTGTTTCATATTAATATTCTTGTTATGGCCCTTTATCTATTACGGGCATGACTTGGAGCTGACCGGATTTAAAGGGATAGTTTTATCTTGAAAAAGTTAAAACTTCTCCCATCTAGACACCACTGTGATGGAGGGGGAGGGGGGGTGAAGTGTGTAATAAACTGAGTTAGAGCAGATCCATTAAGACTGAAGTAACTAGTGATCAAAGCTTCAGACTAAAACAAGAGAAAAAGATAACGTATCCCCATCCTGCTCCTGTGGTGTCATCAAGTGTCTGCATCCCCCCGACGTTCAAATTCAGCCTAAAAGTCTGATATCTTGTTGGATATGACCTTGTGTTGAGTTGAATATGAATGTTGGGGCTTCTGGACACTTGGATGACATCACAAGAGCAGTAGTGTGTGGGTGCATGTGAAAATGACACATTCATGTTTTGGTGTTTGATCATATAGTTCCTGATTTAAATTGAAGGTTCAGGTGAAGATGGAGCTCCGGGCGACTCGTGCTGGACGCTGCCCAACATTCAGACTTCTCCGCCTGTCCAGTCCCACTTATCCTGACTAATGTAGAGGAACTAAAAAAGGAGTTTGTGTTTCTCTCCACACCATCACAGAAAACTGAACGATCCTGCAGCCTGTCACAAAACATTGATCAGTTAATCCGAAATCACGTCTTTGTTCTCAGCTGTTTGGCTCAGAGTGTCAGGATGATGAAGATCCTTCACAGCGACAGTTTGAATCTGAGCTGGGCCCTGATAACTCCTCGGTCCTGTCTGAGGTCTATGAATCTGCTCTCAGGTTCCTGCTGATTCATGGAAATACTTTGAGAAGTACTCTACATAAGAGCACAACATGCCAGGATGAAGTTGTGGGAGGGTTTGATTCCGGCACATCACGGTAAGGAACCACTGAACTTTAGGTTACCTGTTATTTGTTTCATGTAAAACACGCAGCACAATCTTCAGAACACACTTCACACATTTTCAGAATTGTTGCTCTGTAATTTAGTTCAAAAATAAAACGGCAACAAAACATGGTTCAATTCAAATTTTTCTGTTTCATGTATAAATCATCAAATCAGTAACTTCATGACCTGAAGTCACTTTGCATTTTGAGAATGATGTAAAGAATCCAACAGTTCAACAATGAGCTGTTCTGATGACTGAGAGAGAAACTAGTCTTTAACTGGAAGACAGAACCAGAGCCAGTGTGGAGAGAGAGGGGGGGGGGGGGCGTGGCAGTACGCAGGTTTTAAGACCCCGCTCTGTGCGTATGCAACGGTTATAACTGAGGCCCCAGGGCTGTCCTAAGAAACAACTGGACATTATTTGTAGGGGACTCTGGAATTTTATATTACATTGTAATTCAGCTAACAATAAAAAATAAAAAAAAATTCAAATTATTTCATTAAATATAGGCGATGATTATTTGACAAATATAAATATATATAAATATCCTGGTGTGACTGATTATGGAGCAGTGTTCATATGAGCTACATGGTCTCCGCCACTAGGTGGCGCCTTTGAGGACATCCAACTGGAAGTCTTCTGATGATGTGCTCAACGTGGGCGGAGTCAAACGTCTGACGTCCTCTGATTCTCCCTCCGTCCAGCAGGTGGCGGTGACGCAGCATGAAACTAATGGAACCAGGAACAAGAAGAAGTTGTTTAATGGCTGACTGTTAAAATCATTGTTTTGAGCCTCGTGGAAGAACCTTGTTCTGTTTGAATCTTCACCGCGAGGAGCCGCTGATTATTTGCGGTACGACATGTACCGTGGTCGGCCTCCTCCGAGGGGAGGCTACCCGCCGCCGTCCGATGGCCGAGGACCGCGGCCTCCGCGGCCTTACCCGGCTCCGGACTACCGAGACGACAGGAGCCGGCCCAGACCTCCGTACCACCACGGCCATCCCGAACACGGTCCACCGGACTCATACCGCCGGTCCCCCCCGCGCAGGAGGTACCCGTCCCCCGGACCAGGGAGCCACCGAGGCGCAGAGCACTGGGCTGGAGGTCCCCCGAGAGAGGTGAGTCCGACGGGCTCCTGTCGGGCTCTGATTCGAATAAGGCTGGTGTATGTTCAACGTGTTTTATAATATAAAACGTTTTTTATGTGACAGCACCAACGACTAAAGATCTGCCCCCCCCCCCCCAGAATGAATATTATTTAGATTTGTATAAATATGTTTACTTGTAAGAAAAACAAAAGTATTCAAACAGTCACACACAACTGAAAAAAAATCACTTTTGCAAAGACAATATATACAGACGGTTCAGGGCTCCTCAGACGGGTCAGGGCTCCCCAGACGGGTCAGGGCTCCTCAGACGGGTCAGGGCTCCTCAGACGGGTCCGGGCTCCTCAGACGGGTCGAGCTCCACTTCAGAGGGTCTGCTGCGGCTCTGTAGCGGACCTGCTTCATGAGGTTTCTGGTATAACTGTATTTCCTCAAATACAAATCTTGATGTTTTCTCAACTCTGGCACTTGTTGCCTTAGGCCCAGCGAGTGGTGGAAGCCCTGGATCTGTGAACTAGTTACTCAATTCAAACACATGCCACTTCATCACCAAAATACAGTTTTCAAACTGTTTGTTTGATTCCCAGAGAATCCCAAAAAAAATTTAATAGTTGTTTCCTGGTTTTATTCAATAAGAAAAGGAAACCGAATCGTCTTCACTGGTTATATTATTTTCCTTAGTCATGTGTTAGTCAAGTAACTCACATGTCAAAAGTCTGTTTTTAATTATTTTTTTAACAATGACCTCTGACCTCACCTGGGCACAGCGAACAGGTAGAAACACTGCTCATTGCGTCTGAGAAGTTCTGGTTCATGTTACGAGATCATGTATAAAACTGTTTTTCTCAGTTTAAATGTTTTATGGTTTTATGTTGCAGAGGTCTCTGTCACCACGTGGCCCAATTCCCATCGACCACAACCTGGTTATCACTGTTGGCAACGAGCTGACGTCAGGGTCTGGCTCCGCCTCTTCACACCATCATGACAGGTACACTTAAAAGAAAATCCATAGACTAATGGATATGAGGGAAAGGTTTAAAAAATAATACAACTTTCAGCCACAGCCTCTTGGTGGTGCCACAGACCGGTGTACATAAGAATGCAGTGATGCACAGAAACCCAATGTTGCAGAGGCAGCGAGGTGACCTGCTAAATCTTCAGACTCCGGAGAACTGAATACAGACTGTACCTGCAGACTCGTTCACAGCAGCATCAGATGCTCCTCATGGTTCAGGTGAGAGGTTGAGAAGCCGGGTGCAGCAGTCACAGACAGGAAGTGACCAATACCTCTGCTGCAGAGGTCATGTGATCATGTTTACGTCACCTGACACGTCGTCAGCTCCGATCACCACAAACTCTCTTCGTGTGTGTCAGCACTTCTTCACCAGAGAGTTTGTTTTCTCTGCACGTTGAGTCATTCTGAGTATCTCGTCCTTCTCTGCAGAGACTTCCCTGCTCGACCTGAGTATGAGCGGGGCCGGAGCATGGACCGCGGTCCGGACAGAAGCCGAGCCAAGAGTCGGCCCCGCAGCCAGAACCGGAGTCCAGACCGAGGCCGGGCCAAGAGTCGAGGTCGGAGCAAGAGTCGGCCCCGCAGCCAGAACCGGAGTCCAGACCGAGGCCGGGCCAAGAGTCGAGGTCGGAGTAAGAGTCGGCCCCGCAGCCAGAGCCGGAGTCCAGACCGAAGCCGGGCCAAGAGTCGAGGTCGGAGTAAGAGTCGGCCCCGCAGCCAGAGCCGGAGTCCAGACCGAAGCCGGGCCAAGAGTCGAGGTCGGAGTAAGAGTCGGCCCCGCAGCCAGAGCCGGAGTCCAGACCGAAGCCGGGCCAAGAGTCGAGGTCGGAGTAAGAGTCGGCCCCGCAGCCAGAGCCGGAGTCCAGACCGAAGCCGGGCCAAGAGTCGAGGTCGGAGTAAGAGTCGTGCTTTCAGCAGGTCTAGATCCAGGTCCCGTTCTAAAGGGAGGAGCAGAGGGAGGAGTTTCAGCAAAGTAGCGAGTCATGGCCGCAGTAGAAGCCGCAGTGAGAGCAGCAGCTCCAGCTCAATCTCGAGCAGCCGCAGCAACAGTGGAGATGAAAGATACAAGAAAGGCTTTAAAGAGCTGGAGATGGCTCGACGCAGGAAAGAGCTGGAGGAGATTCTGAGCCTGCCGACAAAATCCATCCTGAAGAAACGCTACGACTCACCATCAATCCAGGTAGGACGCCAACATGTGAAAACACACTCCAAGTGACTCCAACTTCACAGGACCCACAGAAGTATTTGCATTCAAATGTCACATACACAGGTTGTTTCCTTGAGATAGTGCAAAGCAAGCTAATATCTGATGAGAAGAAACATTTGACCTGAACCCGCCTGTTTTTTTGTTTTTTTTCAGAATGTAGACTCCCCCCGTGGCCTCGACGGCTCCAACGTGCCTTGTGTGGCCGACCAGATCCTGCAGGCGGTTAAAGGCATGGACCCTCAAATGGTGGCGTCCGTTTTGTCGGAGCTGGGGTCTGACCCGCAGACAGTTCATCATGCTGGGTTTGACACTGAGATCAAAGAAATCCTCAACCTGTTGGAGGGGGCAGGGGTCAAGACCCAGATGAAGGCTGTGGACGACATCGATGATGAGGAGAAGTTCCTGTACGGAGACTCTGAGGAGCCCAAACCTCCACCGGTGTCCGAGCCGGTCCGACACCATGGGCTAGATATGTACGGAGATGTGACGGAGGAGGCGCTGTACGGAGATTACCCCCAAACAAAAGCCACCATCGTTCAGACCTTTGGCCTCCCCCCAGGGGCCTCATCTCACCTCCAGGCCCCATCCACCACAGAAGAGCTGGACCCAAAGAACGCTAGTTGTTCCATTATCAGCCCGGACCAGAACACAGCAGTACAGGTGTCAAACCCAGCCCAACCCTCGGGTACGGAGTCACTGGAGGAGTATGAGAAGATCCAGGACCTGCTGAAGACCATTGGCCTCGACTTGGGTGTCACAGAGATCAGCAATATGGCTGCTAGGACCAAGGAGCGTCTCCACGGAAACAAGCCTGCGAAGGCGCCCACGCGTCGCAGGCGGTACTCCTCTGACAGCTCGCACGGCAGCCAAGGTCGCAGGAGGCCGAGCCGGAGCGGCAGTTCCAGCAGCAGGAGCAGGAGTCGCAGCTGGGGGGGGAAACGGGGGAAGAGTTGGAGCAGTGACGACAGCTGCAGGAAGTCGGCTCCAAACAAATCTGTCAAAGACGAGACAAATGTCGAACAGAAAATCACAGCCCCGCCACCACACAACGAACTGCTGCCACAGATCCCTGACCCCCAGACCCTCCCTCCTCATTCTGGGGTGCCCATACCCACCTACCCCCCCCCACAGGTCCATGGTATGATGCCCCCTAATTACCCCCCACCAGGTTATGGCCAGTATGGAAACTACCTGCCCTACATGCACCAGCAGTGGCCACCTCTGTACCCACCCCCCAACATTAGCCTGCCCCCCCAGACCGGCTCCGACGAGTTCCCTCCAGCTCAGCAGTACCAAGAGCCCTACCATAAACTGGCCTCTGAGCCAGAGGCCAAAGGTCAGTGTGATCGTGATTAAAAGAATATTCGTCTTTTGCTCTATTAATATTCCAGTAGTTTCTAGAGTGAAAGGTGTGAATGTGTTTAGATTTTTTAACAGAAGCCGGGTCGTCTTCATTGTAGATTTGTTTCTCTCCAAAGGTTCCGTGAAGACATTAGCTCAGGACAGAGAGAAGAGCGTCTCGAAACTCAGCAGCTACGACAGGAAAGTGTCTGAGGAGCAGAACAATGAGAGTCAGAAACAAAAGGTTTGACTCACGTCAGAGTGCAACACTTTAACCCAACAAGTACGGACAGTTGAAACAGGAAGTGTTTCTGCTCTTGTTTTCAGGTTTTGGAAGAGCGGGAGAAGCTGAAACACGAGAGGGAGGTGAGGATGAAGAAGAAGGATTATCTGATGAAGGAGCTGGAGAGACTCAGAAAGCAACAGGGTGAGTTCACATGATCCACCTGACACCACTTGTTCATTCACACACTACCAGCATCAATGACGTGACCGCCGGGTGGCTGGCGGCTGCTTTGTGTTACAGGTGAGCTCTTGAGGAAGAAGCGCAGGGAGAAAGAAGGTCACAAAGACCCTCTGCTGCAAGAGATCAGCCGACTGCAGGAGGAGGTCATGACTCAGATCTCTAACCTCCGCAAGGAGCATGAGGCCGCCGAGAAGAAACGTAACGAGATCGACAAAGTGGCGCTCATCCTTGGCCTCAGCCCGGCCGACCGGCCACGCAGAGTCAGCAAACCAACTGAAGACCAGAGCGTTCCGCCGCCAGAGAAGAAGAGACGAGAGGCAGAGAGTCCGGAGGGACGACAGGCGTCTAGCAGCTCTACGTTAAAGGTACAAACAGCCGTGGAGGAAGTAACAGGAAATATGACTGATCATAAACAATTACTACATCTCATATCATCACCACATCACCACACCAAATTACCACACCACCTCACCTCATCATCACATGTCATTACCTCATTACATCTCATCACCACATCTCATCATAACATCTCATCACCTCACCTCATCATCACATGTCATTACCTCATTACATCTCGTCACCACATCTCATCATAACATCTCATCATATCACCTCATCACCTCACCTCATCACCACATCTCATCACCTCATCACCTCATCACCTCACCTCATCACCTCATCACCTCACCTCATCACCACATCTCATCACCTCATCACCACATCACCTCATCACCTCACCTCATCACCTCATCACCTCATCACCACATCACCTCATCACCTCACCTCATCACCACATCACCTCACCTCATCATCACATGTCATTACCTCATTACATCTCATCACCACATCTCATCATAACATCTCATCACCTCATCACCTCATCACCACATCACCTCACCACCTCATCACCTCATCACCTCATCACCACATCACCTCACCACCTCATCACCTCATCAGCACACCTCATCACCTCATCAGCACACCTCATCACACCACATCTCATCACCTCATCACCTCATCACCACATCACCACATCTCATCACCTCATCAGCACACCTCATCACCTCACCTCATCACCTCACCTCATCATCACATGTCATTACCTCATTACATCTCATCACCACATCTCATCATAACATCTCATCTCATCACCTCATCATCTCATCACCTCATCACCACATCTCATCACCTCATCACCACATCTCATCACCTCATCACCTCATCACCTCATCACCTCACCTCATCACCACATCACCACATCTCATCACCTCATCACCTCATCACCTCATCACCACATCACCTCACCTCATCACCTCATCACCTCATCAGCACACCTCATCACACCACATCACCTCACCTCATCACCTCATCACCACATCACCTCACCACCTCATCACCTCATCAGCACACCTCATCACCTCACCTCATCACCTCATCAGCACACCTCATCACCTCATCACCTCATAGGGCTGGGTATTGCCTACAACCTCATGATACGATACTTATCACGATAGATTAAATAACGACCATGTCCTGCACAGAATTTACTACAACAGCTGTTCTTTATTATTCCATATAACAGCAAAGGCGAAGTCTTAGGGATCCCACTACTCAAAAATACTGTTTTGCCTTTGTTTTCGGTCACTTGTTGTTTGATAGCGGCTGGATGCATTGTTGTGTGAATGTGTGAGGTGAACGTCATCAGAGTAAAAAGTCTTCTTCTGCTTTCCTATCGTCAGATTTCACTGTTAAACACTTGAATTGTCTACTTCAGAATAAAAGTTAAAATCGGATCACTACTGTTGTCTAGATTCAGATGCAGACAAATGCACTGATCTCGGGTCAGTGAACAGTGAGTCAGCTTGAATCCACACAGACTGAAACTGTTATCGAGTCAGTTTTACAGGACTGTGAAATACAGAAACTCAAAGCTTATCAAGATTTACACTAAGAACCGGTGATTTATTTGTTGATCATCTCAACGACACGTTTTAAAACTGGTGAAGTTTTAAACTGGTGAATTTAGATTTTGATGGTTGAACTGGGTCTTCAGCTAATTTAAAGACCAAAGGTTTATCAGTTTTGTGAATCAAGATCTCGAAAACAAGGGAAGCGTCGACTTCACTATAGACGTTATCATTGGTTTTAAAAGCGACGGATTTACTGAGTAAACAAGTTGGAGTCTGGAAGTCGCTGAAGTAAGAAACTTTCTCAACTTGTTTGATGAACTTGTTCTTTCTCTGAATGTTTCTGTGTGAGTGAATCCTGACTGTTCATCACGCCATGTTGACTTTCCTTCACCATTGTTTTCACACAGAACTCAGCAGCGCCGCCATCTATGTCGCAGAGAGCGACACCTGTCAGCGCCCCACCTGCGACCCCTCCCCCAGAGCCGTTTGAATACTATGACGCTGGAAACCACTGGTGCAAAAACTGTAACGTCACCTCCGGCTCCATGTTTGATTTTTTCACGCACTTGCAAAGCAAAACCCATCGAAAGGTTTGTAAAAGCGCGTAAAGCATAAGACACGTTATCTCACTTTGTTAGACGGATCACATTTAATTCATTTAATTTGACCAGGACTGGACATTTAGATTTTATTCTTTAAGTTTCCTTTTCTTTCCACAGACTCTTGACCCGTACGACCGGCCCTGGGCCTCCACATCAACCAAAATCATCAAGAACACGCCACCGGAGGAGAAACTGACTAAACCTGCCAAAGGTACTTGTGCCGCTCACCGTTGTTTCTCTTCAACACAATGGTAATGCTGCTGGTGTGCGAGCCACTGAATGTTGTTAGTCATCTTCTGCTTCCAGGTGGAGCTCAGTGTGGATCTGTTAATGAAAACATGGAACCAGATGAGACGTCTGTCCTCACCTGTCATTAGTATCATGTGTCTCCATCAGATGAAGGCAGGAAATGTTTTTGACTGCTCATCAGTGTTCATATGTTTGCTGTCACTGAGCAGCTAAAACACATTTCCTACAGTCATTCCTCCAAAATAAAACGTCTCCACTCTTTATCAATTGATTCAATATTTCACAGTCACAGCGCACTAACCCTCTCCTGTCCTGACAGGTTTCGAAAAGAGACATCGACCAGGTAAACATGATTGACACTTTATTTTTTTACTGTCTGTGTGTTCAGTTTGTGGTTTGTGTTTTGCTACAGGTTCGGAGTTCCTGCAGCCCGTCCGAGGATTCTTCTGCCTAATCTGTAAAGAGTTTTATGGAGACGCCATCTGTGCAGAGGAGCATGTCACCACGCACGCTCACAACGAGAAATACAAGGTATGTAACTGTTTTGCCTCTTTCCAACCCTTTACGAGAGTTAGATTAAACTTAAGAATTAGAATTGTCCATGTGCTGTGTAAAATCGTTCAACGGCACTTATGAGCAGACGATGGCTTTGTCCATCGAAGCATCTTAAAGGGATGATTCACAGAGAAATTAAACTTCCCTCATCTCCTCACCCACAAGGTGGAGGGGGGGTGAAACGTTTAGTCCACAAGACACTTCTTCAGTATAAGTCGTAAAAACTGTTGCAGTTTTATTGGATTCTGCTGCAACATTGTTTACCCCCGAAACTCCAGAAGTGTTTTATGGGCTCAACACTCTACCCCCTCCATCCTAGTGGTTGGTAGATAAGTGAATTTAATTTTTTTTTTTGCTGAACTATCCCTTTAAACACACTGTTGGCTGCGATCTGTGACCTCAACACTAGATTTCCCTAAATCGTACACAAAAGTAATGACTCATCCCGAACAGATAACTTTTAAAAGATAAAAGAACTTGGCTGTGTTTGTTTTAGTTGTTTCTACATTATCTTCACCATATCTAAATTTTTTCTATCTTGATGCCTCTTCACCAGAAACAAATGTATGAGAATCCGCTGTATGAACAGAGAAGGAACCTGGATCGACAGGCGGGACTAGGCGTGGACACAGGTGGAAAGAAACGCAAGCATGACGCCGACGCCGACGAGAAAAGCAGCAAATACAAGGAGGAAAAGGCCAAACACAAAAAAGAGAAGAAAGACAAAGAGAAAAAGAATGAAGATGACAATGCTGCTCTGAAGGAAGAAAAATCTATATTCAAAAAGGAGGAGGAGGAGCATAGACTGAAAGACAACAAGACAGGGGAGGATTTTAAAAGTACCAAGAATCTGGAAGAGGAGCGATCTTCTAACATTAAGAAAGATGAGGACGAAAACTATAAATGCAACAAAAGGGAAGATAAATACCACTACAGCGAAGAGGAGAGGGGTGACCGACACAGAAACAGCAGAGCAGAAGAGCTTCGCTACCGGCATCGCAATAACGACGATGAGAGATATTATGACCGCCCAAAATATGGTATGAGAGAGGATGATGAAGAAAAGTATAAATACAGTAAATATCCTTCAGACTCAATATCCAAATATGACAAAGAACGAGATGAAGGTAACCCCAAGACTCGGAGAGAAGCGTTTAAAAAGCCTGAGCTTGGGAAACCAGCAGGGAAACCAGAGGTCACCAAACCTGAACCTCAACCAAAGCCCTACGACCCGCCCAAAATCTTTTGTGGTCCCAGTCCTGCCATGAGGGCCAAGCTCCGCAAACAGAGCCTGGAGGCTGGCAAGCCCGCCCCAGCAGTCACAGCCCCGACATTTGGAAAGTTCACTTGGAAGAAGAAGGAGAACACGCTGACAAAGGTTGCTGAGAAAATCGCTGCTGAGTTCATCAAGGAAGATGAAGCAGCTGCAAGCCTACAGCTAGTCTGTGTGGAGGATTCTTTTGCTAAATCTGTAGCTGTTGCTAAAGAGATTGCAGAGAAGCTTGGGGGTAACCCGCCAATGCCTCCTCCTTGGGTGTCCAATGGAGCCAACCGAGGAAGAATCCGGCCCAACCTCCCAGCCCCTGCTGCAGTCTTGAGGAAAACGACCATGATGGGTAAACCTGCACCTCTGAATACCTTTCTCTCAATCAGACCCCAAAACACAACTTTACAAGGACCTCCTCTAAAAGACCTGCCGCTGATCTCTGATGGTCTCTCAAAAGCTCGAAGTGCTCAAAACGCATTGGAAGTTAAATCTCCACCTAAACCGTTAGAAGTTAGTCTTCCATTGCCAGTGTCCATACAATCCCCAATTGAGGTTAAACCTGCACCAGCAGTTTCTGAGTCAGTGTCAACTGAGGCTAAGCCCACACTCACTCAAGCTAAGGCTACACCCACTCCGATCAAGGCCACACCCACTCAGATCAAGGCCACACCCACTTCGATCAAGGCCACACCCGCTCAAGCTACGGTCACACCCACTCCGATCAAGGCCACACCCGCTCAAGCTAAGGCCACACCCACTCCGATCAAGGCCACACTCCCTCAGTTCAAGGCCACACCCATTCAGGCCAGTTCCACAGAACCAGAGGGTAGACCTCAGTCATCTGTGGCTCCTCCTGCTTCCTCGGAGGCCAAACCTCCACAATCAATGGTGGTAAAGATAGTGTCTGACGTTGCAGCGCCTGGTGTCCCAGAGAACGAGCAAACTCGTACTGTGTTCGTCAAGCCTCCACCTTTTATGAACATGACTGACAGATTTCCGAAGTCTGAGAAACTGAAGAGTAACCTGGCTGCAGCCAAGGCCAGGGAATTATTTGGCATCTTCTACAGTGGCATCAGCCAATCGGGTCCTTCTTCCATCACAAAATCCGACTCCAGAGCTGACAAGAATAGCCCTCTTCCACTTCCAGCTCCTCAAGGACTAAATCTACAACCTCCGGCCGAAACCCAGTTCCAACCTACAACTGACGTCCAGACATCACCACAACCAGACTCAACCAGTTACTCACCAAATTCCCAATCCAAGATTAAATCTGAAATTCAGATTGCTTCAGTTTGGTCCTTGAAGTCTGGCCCTGCTCCAACACCAGAGGAGACTCTTTCTGAAACGCCCTCAGCAACAACTCAACCAAAACGGACTCCTTCACCTCAGATAGAGACTCAGAGTGTAACTCAAATCGAGTTCCAAATTCCCCTACAAACTGAAAGTGCCGAGCCCGATTCAACACCTCAAACTCTGCTGAAATCAGCTCAGGACTCCCGGTCTCATACAGAGTCCAATCCTGATGCAACTCCAGAACCTGAACCCAAAGCAAGCCCCAAAACTAGAGGCAAGAAAACTCCCCCTGCCTCCGGCCCTGTCAGACAAACTCGATCCCAAACCAGATACCAGACTCGGCGGCAGCAGCAACAGCAGGGCCAGTTTGAGCTACAATCAGAGATAGCTTCAGGGAACTCTGAATCAGCAGTTTCCGACCCAAAAATTCTGGACACATCGGACCCAGACACTGGGTCTCAGTCAGAGGAGGGGAACCCCAGTGAGGTAGACCCTCAAGTGATGGAGATCACCACTGAAACACTCGGCCTCCCCTCTGACATGACCTCCTTGGACTTTGAGTATGATTTTAACTTTGAGTAGAGTTGACTGGACCTTATGTAATATATTGGGGGCAAAAGGGTCATGGACAGTTTCTGTGGTTCACAATTTATTAAAGTTCTGCTGCATGTGAGAATTGCGACTCTTAAAACACTGCATCTGTTAAAAGGACCAGTTGGCGTCTTCTCTAGTCACATGACTCAGGTTTCACCTGAGCATCCAGAACAATCTTGTCTCAGGTGTTTGAGTCTTGAGTGAACAACTGGCTGCCGCTCTGTTTTTCACCAGTTTACTGATCCTGTGAACAATTGTGTTCTTACATCGTAAAACACCTGATTAATCATAAATTGGTCAATCGTCACTTTTACTTTGATCTCATATAGAAAATGTTGTTTGAACAAAACAAGGAATTTAATTCTACTCTTGATTCCTTTCTGAGGTTTATTAATTAGTTAATGAAGAAATCCATTAAAATGTAATAGACTGAGAATTTGTTTTTTTTTCATTTCTTTATTCAGGTCATTTTATTGTAATTGTCTTGAATCATTGGAAACAAGCATTTCCTTAGAATTAGTCATCGTTAGCTTGACAGACAGAAACTCTTCAAAATGGTTTAATGGTAGAACTATATAGCCGAAGGTGTGTGGACAGCTGCAGGCTGTGAGCAGCACTTCGGTGACTGGAGGAAAAAATCCTTCATTCACTGGAAGAAACCTCTAGAACCAGACTCAATGGGGGGGGGGTGCCTCGACCAGTTGTGGTGAGCAGGTAAAAATAGGGAGGAGAGAGGGGAGAGAGAGATGAGGGGGAGGATATATGATTTGTTCTTGTTAACTACAGAATGCAGGTTAGTTCATAGACAGATTTATGTTGACTGGGTTTGATTGTTTAAACTTGGAACCTGAAGGTTTGTGAAACAGCCTTGGTTCTAGAAACCTTGATCAACTGCAGATCCCTGCTGTCCACGTACTTTTGGTCATTTTTTGGTCATTTTTTGTATACCAGGCTCCTCAGACATCACCCGATAAGAGTTTCAAAAGTATGGGACTGTTCATTTAAAGATCGCAGCGCTATCATGTTCTTATGCTCCTGAAGGTGATGTCCTGTAGCCCCTCCTCCACTTGCAGGTAATGTCCTGAAGCTCCTCCTCCTGCATACTGCTTGTCTTCTGTTAAGTTGCTCGACGACGAAGAAGTCACGGACCAATTAGAGAAGCCGAAGTAGTCAGATGTACTTTGTCGTGTTGGGAACCCTGTTCTGACGTGTTAGAATAGGAAAAACTGCTTGTCTTGTAAAACCTGTTGCTTTAAATAAAGTTTTATTAAAAGTTAGTGAAAACAGGAAGAGGCTGTGATTTTTGTTCAGAAGTGAGTCGGACAAAGTTCAGTTTTTAGGTGATTTAATGAGGAAAAGTTGCAGAATGAACCTTTAAAAGTAAATGTTTATAAAGACAAAGATGTTTTTGAATTCTTTAAATGTTGAGGAAAGGAGCATCAATGCTTCCTATTTTATTATAACTGCCTACAGCACAGTAAATTTTGTTGATGCTCCTTTATAAATAAAGTTGTATTTGTAAATGCAGAGTAAATGGAGTCTGATTGTCCCCATAGTGGTTTCCCTTTCCTAATTCCTTTCCTAACTCCTTACAGCTTCTCCTTCACATCTTTACTTGACCTCTTGACTCATTCTATCAGGATCAGGGAATAGTGGCTAGGAAATAGAATTTGGACTTTCCAAACGCAAATGTGTATCAGTGACTATAAAGACATATGTCGTGAGCGTTTTTGGTTCAGTCATGACTTAATAGCTTTGGTCAGTTTGATGGTTCAGTTTCAATGTGTGTGTGTGTGTGTGTTCACAGCTTGTGTGGATTGGATGAAGTGGACTGGTCTCCTGTAGGTAAGACTACGTCGGTTAGGATGGAGACAAGTCCGATTCTCGTCATTGTTTTCCATCTCTTAGTTTAATCGAAATTTACAGAATCTGAATCATATGCTTCATTTATTTCAAAATGTATTTATTTTTCTGTTTTCATTGAGTTTCAGTGCAGCTGGAAACAAGTTTTAACACTTCTCAACAAAATGACGGGAACTTTTATGTTCACAGTATAAAGTTCAACTCCAGAGATCAATGTGTCCTTCTGAAGAACCAATGGTTCTGAACCAGTTCCTCTGATTTGGTGCAAATCAAAGTAAAAACATGTGAAATGGAGGCAGAAGCAGGACGAGCCCCAAACAGGGAATGTTCTTAACGTGGTGTCCACAGGAAGCTCCTCACTGCTCCTCCTCCCTGACTCCTTCTACTTCTGGGTTCTGCTCCTCCTCACTGCTGACAGCTCCATCAGGCTGCACAGGTAGTCCGGCTCCTCCAGGAGGACACATCCATACCTGTGGTCACAAGAAGGTTTACTGTCTCCCAGCACAGTGTCCAGAGCCTAGAGGATACACCAGGAAAGCTAGACAGTAGAAGAGCATCAACCCAGCAGCAGGTATCTGCTCCTTTGTGGAGGAGGAACAGAAGGAGCACTGCTCTACAAAATTACCTCCAGCAGACTCCTGGGGTGTTTCTGACCAATCAGAAACGTTGAGTCATGATGTTTAAATGCAGCCTCATAAACTGTGGAATCAAAGCAACACTCAGTGACTTCCTGTGCTGGTCAGGTCCTGAGAACCAGTAATGAGTGAGTGTTAGTTCTAGTGAGAGCCGAGTGGATGAGGACCTAGAAGCTGCAGCTCGGTACAAACCAGCTGCAGCTGTTTCCACTGGCAGAGAGAAGGGGAGTGCATGATGGGCGCTCCCCCAGCAGTCTAGACATATAGCAGCAGAACTAAGGGATGGTTCAGGACCAGAACCAGAACTATAGGCTTTATCAAAGAGGAATGTTTTAAGTTTAACCTGAAATGTAGAAAAGGTGTCTGACTCTAGAACCCAGAGTGGGAGCTGGTTCCACAGGAGAGATTCTTTGAACCACATGATGCCATTGACTGACCCTTGAGTTTCATTGGTTATTGTTATGTTTTTGTTCTCAACTAATTATATGTTTATCACTAAAGATTGTATACTTTAATCATTCATTAAGACCTGATGTGTGATTGTAGTTCTCCCTTAATTTTTTTGAGTTCAAACAGTGATAATAAAACTACTGACCAGGGTTAGGGTCATGGTTCACATCTTATTAGAATGTCACTGTGACATCAACAGGATTGTTCAGTTGTATAAAATGATCAGAAAAATAAACGTATCAAACAGACCTGTTGTGATGTCTTCTCTCTGAAATCATGTTGCCTGTAAGTTGTCTCTGAGGGATAAGAACTATTTCTGATGCTGAACATGTGTTGTCCACCAGGTGGCGCTTTAGTGATTAATCTGAGTTATTAGGTGTGGTTCAGTTAAAGCACTTATCTAACTTCAGACTGTTATCATGGTTTATGAGAACCTGGACCACAGTAGACACATCACTCATACTCACGCACACTCTTACACTCACACTCTTAAACTCTTATATGCACACTCTTACACTCACACTCTTAAACTCTTATACGCACACTCTTACACTCACACTCTTAAACTCTTATATGCACACTCTTTCACTCACACTCACTCTCACAAAAACTCTCACAGTCTCACTCCCACTCCCTCTCACTCTCACACTCCATCTCACACTCAAACTCACTCTTACACTCACACTCACAGTCTCAATCACAATCTTACACTCACTCTTACACTCACACTCACTCTCACATTCACACTCACACTCACTCTCTCAATCACACTCACTCTCACACTCCCTCTCACACTCAACTCGAACTTACACTCTCACACACTCTCTCACACACTCTCTCACACTCCCTCTCAAACTCACTCAAACTCTCACTCTCACACAAACTCACACTTACACTCTCTCTCACACTCCCTCTCACACTCCCTCTCATATTCAAACTCACTCTTACACTCTCACTCACAGTCTCACTCACTCACTCACTCACACTTACACTCTCTTTCACCCTCTCACACTCAAACTCACACTTACAATCTCTCTCACCCTCTCACACTCGCTCTCACACTCAAACTCTCACTCACACTCACAATCTCACTCACACACTCTCTCACACACTCCCAAAAACTCTCACACTCACTCTCACACTCCCTCTCACACTCAAACTCACACTTACACTCTCACACTCAAACTCTCACTCACACTCACAGTCTCACTCACACTCTTACACTCACTCACACTAACTCTCATACTCACTCTTACACACTCACACTCACTCTCACTCTCACACTCACCCTCACTCACACTAACTCTCATACTGACTCTTACACACTCACACTCACTCTCACTCTCACACTCACTCTTACCCTCACTCACACTAACTCTCATACTGACTCTTACACACTCACACTCACTCTCACTCTCAAACTCTCACTCACACTCACTCTCACTCTCACACTCACCCTCACTCACACTAACTCTCATACTGACTCTTACACACTCACACTCACTCTCACTCTCACACTCACTCCTACCCTCACTCACACTAACTCTCATACTGACTCTTACACACTCACACTCACTCTCACTCTCACACTCACTCTTACCCTCACTCACACTAACTCACATACTCACTCTCACTCACTCACTCACACGCTTACACTCACAGAACCCTAAGCCTCCAGGTGTTTGTTGCTGGGGAAGGAAGAAGCCCCGCCTCCCCCTCATCTAACCGAATCATAATAATCCCTGCATGTGATGTTATGGTCGCGAGGCAAACCCTCACCCGGCAGCCAATCAGATAACTTGGCACCGGGACGGACGAAGGTATCAGACATAGACCAACTGACAGCGTCTGATTCCCGGGGAAGAGCATCACGGAGGCTCCGGGAAAACACACCCAGCCCCAGATTCAAGATGCCGAACAAAACCAAGAAGGACAAGGTGAGTCTGTGGAACCGTTACCCGGGGACCGAGTATGTTTAACGAGCAGCGCAGAGCTAACATGCTAAGGCCCCGCTAGCACAGGACGGCTGAGCTTTCCGTTAGCTGCAGAGTTGTTAGCCGGATGAAGACTGTGTGACTGCGGGTGTCTCCTATGAACCCGCCGCCTGATCTGGTTCAAACTCCTGCTGGTCTGGCCGGGAACTAGTTGACGATCACCCGGGCTGCAGCGACTCGTCCCCGGGCTCCAGCTGCAGCTCGCTCCCCGTCCCTCAATTATTCATGGGACAGAAGACAGGCTGTTAGCTGTTAGCTCCGGAACCCCTCAGAGCAGCAACACGTCCGAACCATGTCCCTCAGTCCGTCAGTCCTGGACCATGTCCCTCAGTCCGTCAGTCCTTAACCATGTCCCTCAGTCCGTCAGTCCTTAACCATGTCCCTCAGTCCGTCAGTCCTTAACCATGTCCCTCAGTCCGTCAGTCCTTAACCATGTCCCTCAGTTCGTCAGTCCTTAACCATGTCCCTCAGTCCGTCAGACCTGGACCATGTCCCTCAGTCCGTCAGACCTGAACCATGTCCCTCAGTCCGTCAGACCTGAACCATGTCCCTCAGTCCGTCAGTCCTTAACCATGTGCCTCAGTCCGTCAGTCCTTAAACATGTCTCTCATTCCGTCAGACCTGAACCATGTCCCTCAGTCCGTCAGACCTGAACCATCACCCTCAGTCCGTCAGTCCTGAACCATCACCCTCAGTCCGTCAGTCCTTAACCATGTCCCTCAGTCCGTCAGTCCTTAACCATGTCCCTCAGTCCGTCAGACCTGAACCATGTGTCTCAGTCCGTCAGTCCTGAACCATCACCCTCAGTCCGTCAGTCCTTAACCATGACCCTCAGTCCGTCAGTCCTGAACCATGTCCCTCAGTCAGTCAGTCAGTCCTGAACCATCACCCTCATTCCGTCAGTCCTTAAACATGTCCCTCAGTCCGTCAGTCCTTAAACATGTCTCTCATTCCGTCAGACCTGAACCATGTCCCTCAGTCCGTCAGTCCTTAACCATGTCCCTCAGACAGTCAGACCTGAACTATGTCCCTCAGACAGTCAGACCTGAACTATGTCCCTCAGTCCGTCAGACCTGAACCATGTCCCTCAGTCCGTCAGACCTGAACCATGTCCCTCAGTCCGTCAGACCCGGACCATTTCCCTCAGACAGTCAGACCTGAACCATGTATCTCAGTCCGTCAGTCCTGAACCATCATCCTCAGTCCGTCAGTCCTTAACCATGTCCCTCAGTCCGTCAGTCCTTAAACATGTCTCTCATTCCGTCAGACCTGAACCATGTCCCTCAGTCCGTCAGACCTGAACCATGTCCCTCAGTCCGTCAGACCCGGACCATGTCCCTCAGACAGTCATTCCTGAACCATCACCCTCAGTCAGTCAGACCTGAACCATGTCCCTCAGTCATCCTCATCAGTAAGTGTGAGGATTTAGATATTGAATAACACATTTATTTAATATTTGAGCAGATAAATTACGTCAACAAAAAATCATCATGATTATCACAGCATCATTAAATCACACCATTAATCATCACTAAATCATAATCTTTCATCACTTCCTCTACCACTGAAGTCGGGTTTGTTCAGGTGGATTTGATCGACTCATCAGGAACTTGTTCCATTCACACACACACACACACACACACACACACACACACACACACACACACACACACACCATCATCATCACTACAGAATCGTCAGATTTGATACATGATGTTTTTGATTGATTCATACAGGAAACAAACAAATCTGCCAAAAGCACGAAGAGCAACAGCAACACGAGTTGTGGGATAGATCATGCCACAGACAGTACAGATGAGGTGAGTGACACGTTTAACACGCTACACACATGATGGCTCAGGGTCACCTCTTCACACTGAGACTGGTCACACACACAAAGACAATATATGAATGAAACCGACAAACGCACTTGATTCTTGTTGTTCTGGGTTTGAACCCTATTGGCTGAACGCTCTTAGTTTCAGTCGTTGTGGATAAAAGCATCAATGAAATGAAATGTAAAAAATCTCTCACATCGTTTTCTAATGTCTAAAGTCTAGCGTCTCTGAGAAATGATGATATCATCTTAAAGACAACATGATGCCATATGAAAATTGTTGTCACAACATCCTCACCATGACCTCAGCAGCTGTAAATTCCTTTGTCTGGTTGAAGACTGGAGGTGGAGGGCGGGTCCTTCCTAATCCCCCTTCGGTTTAGACCTGGATCCGATGGTGGTTCACCTCTGACCCGTGTGTAACCGACACATAACCAGACAACATTGTGTGTGTGTGTGTGTGTGTGTGTGTGTGTGTGTGTGTGTGTGTGTGTGTGTGTGTGTGTGTGTGTGTGTGTGTGTGTGTGTGTGTGTGTGTGTGTGTGTGTGTGTGTGTGTGTGTGTGTGTGTGTGTGTGTGTGTGTGTGTGTGTGTGTGTGTGTGTGTGTGTGTGTGTGTGTGTGTGTGTGTGTGTTTCAGGTGCAGCAGAGCGGCAGTAAACGTCCCAGTAACAGCACGCCTCCTCCCACGCAGCTCAACAAGATCAAATATTCAGGAGGTGCTCAGCTGGTGAAGAGGGAACGTCGTCAGAGCTCGTCACGCTTCAGCCTCACGAAGAACCGAGAGCTCCAGAAGCTCCCTGCGCTCAAAGGTTAGCCCGACATTAACTTGATGTTAGCTTGACATTGACCTGGGCCTGTATTTTGATTGTTGACAGTAATGGTCGAGTATCTGAGGAGACGTATTATATATCAAGCAGTCATGTTGTGGTCAGAGTCCACGATCAGGATCCACCATCAGCTGCCACCTGGATCCTGGTCCACCACCACTTCAGATGCCAACATGATACAGGATCACAAACACATCATCAGCCAGCTAGATACATGGCGTATATTTGGCCAATCAGATTGAGCCTGACTGCTGTTGATGCCTGCCCTATGTGGACGCTAGTGGCTGAGGTGGTTTTAGCAAATGGAGATTGTGATGGAGGGAGAGAGAGGAAATGGAAAATGTGGGCGATGAAGAAGAACTTGTGGCTAAAAAGAACAGTCTCTGAAGACCCTGGTCCTCCTCAGAGGCTCTAACATCCACACCAGCTCCACGGATCCTCTAAGAACATGATGTCGTGTTTCAAAGGAATTGATTGGGTTAGGGTTAGCGGAGCTTTATACTGTTCGATCTCTTATGCTGAACAGATAACCTGCTCCAAGTTAAGTTGGAGATAAGTTACAATGGTGATTCCCCCTGATAAGAAGTGAACACGCCTCGTAGGCCTGAAAACTCTAGATTCAACCTGATGTCACCTGATGACCACAGATCCTTCTTCATAGCACAGTAAACCAGACGGTAGCCTGATGCACAGAAACTCTAAATGTCCCTCTGTGACCAATCAGACTAAAGTCTGTCAGCTGGTAGCTTGTATGTTTTGTCTCAGTGTCATAATACCTGCCCCCCCCCCCCCCCCCCCCAGATGCACCCCCGGTGGAGTGTGAGGAGCTGTTTGTGCAGAAGCTGCGTCAGTGCTGCGTCCTGTTTGATTTCATCATCGACCCACTCAGTGACCTCAAATACAAAGAGGTGAAGAGGGCGGGGCTCAACGAGATGGTGGAGCACATCACACACAACAGTGACGTGGTGACCGAGGTCATCTACCCCGAGGCCGTCGTCATGGTGACACACCACTCACACACGCACGTGGTGACCCTGCTGAGTTTCATGTTGATCAAATCTATGAAGTTTAATAAAGATGATTCGAACAAACACAACACTGAATCAGCAGCATGACCTTAACGCAATATCAGTTATTGATTAACTTTTCAAACGATGAAACTGATCCTGCGATTGATTATTGATAATCTAAGAGTTATCTCATTTAAATGTCTTATTACTCTTGAAGATTCTTTATCCTGATTTTAAATTGCACATTGTAACTATGTTTTTAAAAGTGTTTAGAATTTACTGACATCTAGTGGTGAAGTGTCATATTGCAGCTGAACACACACAGACACACACCCCCCTCAAAACCGGTTGTAACGTTCAGTTTTCATAGATGTATATAAAAGTGTTTCAATATAAAGGCCTCCAGGATGTGGCCAAAGGTCAAAGGTCACTCTGACCTCTCAAACACATGTGTATGTAATATCTCAGGAACATCTGAATTCTTATACATTACGCTCACATGTTCACTTGGACTCACTGAAGATGAATTGTTTACATTTCACTCGTCAAAGGTAAAGGTCACTGCGACCTTGTTTTAATTTCTGAAATAATCATCATCTCAGTCAGAGCCGGATTTTGAAAGGTGCTGTAATGTAAACATTGTCGTAGTGTTAACGTTACAACGTTCATGGGGAGAGCGTGGCCTAGGGGATAGAGCGGGTGCTCTGCAACAAGAAGGTCGCCGGTTCGAATCCCACTCTATCCCATCTGCATGCCTAAGTGTCCTTGGCAAGATACTGAACCCCTAGATGGCCCCTCATAAAATGATGAGTGTTCTCAAAATGTAAGTCGCTTTGGATAAAAGCGTCAGCTAAATGACATGTAATGTAATGTAATGTAACAACGCAGCTGAGTGTGGTCGTGAACAAATCCAGTGTTGTGTTCAGTTTTCAGTGAACTTGTTCCGGGCTCTTCCTCCGTCATCAAACCCGACCGGAGCGGAGTTCGATCCCGAGGAGGACGAACCCACGCTGGAGGCTGCCTGGCCTCACCTGCAGGTGTGTGTTCGGGTTCCTGTTCATTTGAAACATAAACCCTACAGAGTGATGAGGGTTAAGACCTTTAGGGTTTCTGTGATCATCTTTCTATACAGTCACTGATCATCTTTATAAGCCACTATATGGTTATTGATGTTTTTTATAAACCTTGTTTGTCTCCACAGCTCGTATATGAGTTCTTCCTTCGATTTCTGGAGTCTACAGATTTTCAGCCAAACATCGCCAAAAAATACATCGACCAGAAGTTTGTTTTGTCGGTAAGAGCAGATCAATGTGCTGACGTTTGGCACGATGACGTATGAGACTTTGACTCCTGGTCTGTTGACATGTTGAAGCTTCTGGAGCTGTTTGACAGCGAGGACCCCAGAGAGAGAGACTTTCTGAAGACCATCCTCCACCGTATCTACGGCAAGTTCCTCGGCCTCCGAGCCTACATCCGCCGCCAGATCAACAACATCTTCTACAGGTCAGAACCTGCACTGAGATCACAGCAGCTGACAGCACATACACACTCCATGGGGACAGATCACACTCAAAGGAAACAGTCTGGTCTCAAGAACTTTGTCTGAAATCACTCACTTATGACTTTATAGTGAATTCGCCATTTTGTAGTTCTGAATGTTTGGTGAATTTATTTATGCCCTATATATAATTTCCCACAATGCATCTTGAAAAGTCTTGTTCAACTGATGGTCAGCAACATATCCCACCATGCATTGCTCCCACGGACAGAGAGACAGCTGTGTAGCTGTCTGTAGTCTCTGCGTCCATAGCCAGAGAATGTTTATTTATCGCAAGTCGTATCACCATCGCGATATTAAACAACGTAATTGCAGATCACAAATTTTCCTGATGTCGTGCAGCTCTAAAACAAACTTGAATGTGGTTTAAATGTTTTACAGATTTATTTATGAGACCGAACATCACAACGGAATCGCTGAGCTGCTGGAGATACTGGGCAGGTAACACACACACGCACACACATACACAAACAACTGTTTCCGTGTAACATGTTTAATGATTCATCTCTCTCTTTGTCTCTTGTCTGTCTTTTTCTCTCTCTATCTGTCCCTCTGTCTCTTTCTCAGTATTATCAATGGCTTCGCTCTACCGTTGAAAGAAGAACACAAGATGTTTCTGATTCGAGTTTTGTTGCCCCTTCACAAAGTGAAGTCTCTGAGCGTCTACCATCCTCAGGTCAGGCCTCACATTGTCTGTGACATCATCAGTGATGTCCTCAGGACTGGATGTAACCATGTGAGTGTCTCTCCTCAGCTGGCGTACTGTGTGGTCCAGTTCCTGGAGAAGGACAGCAGCCTCACCGAACCGGTGAGTCGAACCTCTGCTGGTGATGGGCCATGTTGTTTTACAGTAATGTAGAGGGGGGGGGGGGGGGGCCCTGTGTGATGTGTGTAACATGTAGAAGCACATATGTTTCACACCTTGCAGGTGATCATGGGTCTGCTGAAGTTCTGGCCAAAGACTCACAGTCCAAAGGAGGTGATGTTCCTGAACGAACTGGAGGAGATCCTGGACGTCATTGAGCCGTCAGAGTTTGTCAAAGTCCAGGAGCCGCTCTTCAGACAGCTCGCCAAGTGTGTGTCCAGCCCACACTTCCAGGTAACAACACCTCAACTGAACATCTGTGCTTATTTGACAGTTGATGGTAAAGTTGTATTTTATTATCTATTCCTGATGTCACTGTTCACTCATTCACACACATTCATACACTGGATCTAAGTGCAGCACTTTCTCTATGAGTTCGGCAAAGACCTTGGGGCCAATTTTGGGTCCGGTGTCTTGCCCAAGGACACTTAGGTATGTGGAAGGGGAAGACAGGGATTCAAACCAGAGGACAATCTGCTGAGCCAAACTCAAGTTATCATTTAACGAGGGTTCTGGTCCTGCCTGTCCTCACCGTCTGATGATGATGGTGAAGATGACGGTGATGGGGATGATGATTGGGATGAAGATTGTTATGATGATGGGGATGATGACCATGAAGTGGATGATGATGTCGGTGATGATGACGATGACGAAGGTCGTCATCACCCTTTACTCTTGTTGAGGGTGAAGAACAGAGGACGTCTCACCCTGTTCAAGCCTATGAGACAAACTGTGCTTTGTGAATATGGGCTCTACAAATACAATTTGATTGATTGAAGGTGATGGTTGTGGGGATGAAGATGAAGATGTTGATGATGAAGATAATGATCACATTAACAATGATGATCATGTCATCTGTGCAGGTGGCAGAGCGAGCGTTGTATTATTGGAATAACGAGTACATCATGAGTCTGATCAGTGACAACGCCACCGTGATCCTCCCCATCATGTTCCCTGCTCTCTACAAGAACTCCAAGAGCCACTGGAACAAGTAACACACACACACACACACACACACTCTGATACTGATCAATACAGGATCAATACTCCACATACAGGTTCTGATTGTTTACTGCTGCTCTGGCTCAAACTGACCGTTTAGTTATTGTTCACTCTTCGTGCTAAGCTATGCTAGGTTAGCTGTGCACTGAATGGAAACATGAACATAAAAAAACGTAGAAATTATTCTGTAAATATTGAATTATCTGTTATTGTACTCTTCCTCCTCCTCTTCCTCAGGACGATCCATGGTCTGATCTACAACGCTCTGAAACTCTTCATGGAAATGAACCAGAAACTGTTTGACGACTGTACACAACAGTACAAGGCTGAGAAACAGAAGTAACACACAGACACACACTGATTCATTTTCGTTGTATTGATTATTGGTAATTGATGAATTGCAGCAGCTATTGTGTCTTTCAGTGATGTCAACTTTCTGATTGACTGATTTTTGCATTATTTCCTTTAGAGAGAAATACAAAGTGAAAGAGAGAGAGGAGATCTGGCACAAGATCAAAGAGCTGGCCCAACAAAACCCACAGGTACGTCCTCACTGTCCCCTCACATGTGTCCTCACTGTCCCCTCACATGTGTCCTCACTGTCCCCTCACATGTGTCCTCACATGTGTCCTCACTGTCCCCTCACATGTGTCCTCACTGTCCCCTCACATGTGTCCTCACATGTGTCCTCACTGTCCCCTCACATGTGTCCTCACGTGTGTCCTCACGTGTGTCCTCACATGTGTCCTCACATGTGTCCTCACATGTGTCCTCACATGTGTCCTCACATGTATCCACAATATCCCCTCACATGTCCCCTCACATGTGTCTCACATGTGTCCTCACTGTCCCCTCACATGTGTCCTCACTGTCCCCTCACGTGTGTCCTCACATGTGTCCTCACTGTCCCCTAACATGTGTCCTCAAATGTGTCCTCACTGTCCCCTCACCTGTGTCCTCACATGTGTCCTCACTGTCCCCTCACGTGTGTCCTCACATGTGTCCTCACATGTATCCACAATATCCCCTCACATGTCCCCTCACATGTGTCTCACATGTGTCCTCACTGTCCCCTCACAGGTGTCCTCACATGTGTCCTCACTGTCTCCTCACTATTCCCTCACATGTGTCCTTACATGTGTCCTCACTGTCCCCTCACATGTGTCCACAATATCCCCTCATGTGTGTCCTCACATGTCCCCTCAAATGTCTCCTCACTGTCCCCTCACATGTGTCCTCACTGTCCCCTCACATGTGTCCTCACTGTCCCCTCACATGTATCCACAATATCCCCTCACATGTCTCCTCACATGTCCCCTCACATGTGTCCTCACTGTCCCCTCACATGTCTCCTCACATGTGGACTCACTGTCCCCTCACGTGTGTCCTCACCGTCCCCTCACTTGTGTCCTCACTATCCCCTCACATGTCTCCTCCCGTCCCTTCACGTCTCCTCATGTCCCCTCACATGTCTCCTCACATCCCCTCACGTGTCTCCTCACATGTCTCCTCACGTCCCTTCACATGTCTCCTCATGTCCTCTCACGTGTCTCCTCACGTGTCTCCTCACGTCCCCTCTCTAAATGAGTTCTTTTTAACCTTCAGACCAACAAGCTCCACCCTCTCCGCCCTGGACTCCCCCCCCAGGATGAGGTCAGGTTTTTTGTTGATTAGTTATTTAATTATTGAATTGATTGATTATTTATTGATGATCAGTTTGTGATTGATCTGAATCTGTCCTGATGACATCATATTTATAATTGATAAAAGAAAGATATTTGTCTAAAAATCATCTGATCAGTTTTTTATCTGGACACCATTGATTTGCATACTGTGTGTGTGTGTGTGTGTGTGTTTGTTTGTCTGTGTGTGTACAGTACATGATGTACAGTGACAGTACTGTAGCTGTGTACTCGATGGAAGTAGAAACTCCGACAGTTGAAGACATTCAGCTGCTGAAGAAGACAGTGGAGAGTGAGGCCTCACAGGTACACTCACAGACACACACAGTGAAACACAGTGACACACACACACACACACTAGTTGTGTAACAGCCTATGTGTGTCTCAGGGTGTGAAGAAGGACCAGGCTCTGATGAGGAGAAGGTCTGAACTTCCTCAGGACGTCTTCACCATCAAAGCTCTGGAGGCTCATAAGAGAGCAGAGGAGTATCTGACAGCCAATCAGGAGGCTCTCTGACCGGGGGGCGGTTTCTTCTTTGCAGCGACCCGCTTCCCTCCCGTCCGTTTCTCAGGGGAGGAAGTTAACGTTGTTGTGGCGACGCTGTTCCAGGGTCAGATGACGGGGGAGCTGACGCTGCGTTAAAAGAAGAAGAAAAGGCTTCTCACCTCTGCCCCTGGTGGCTGACAACAAGAAGGACAGTTTCAAAACTCCACCCTGTCATCGCCATCGCTTCACCTGTCGCAGTGTGAACACCATCAGGACCCTGAATGCACCGCCAACATCTCCCTGAACGCTTCGCTAGCAGGTCCATGAAACTAGACAGGTCCAGGGAAGGCGGAGTCAGAAGATGTCAGTTTAACGGTCTGACGAGGAGACAGTGAATGTAGATGTCCAATCAGCTTCCAGTAAATCCTGGAGGTACAGAAGTTTGACTCCAACATGATTTCATTTCTCTTTCCCTGATTGCTTGGTTTTATTTTGTTGAAGTCTCATCATCCACTGAACGTTTTTTGCTTTCCTCTGTTATAACTGTAGAGATGTAGCCGTTACTCGTCAGGTCAAAGGTCAAACCAAGCGATGAATTGTCGAGGCTCTGAGGACAGACTAAATCCTGACATGGCCGTTGGACAAAACGAAAGGAACCGTCTGATTGGTTTGTGAGGACGAAGCAGCTCAGGCTGAATGGGGGTGAACCAGGTTTCACTTCTGACCTCTGACCTGGATACCCAGGCTCTGTTTTTTTGCTAACTGCTTTCAGTCTTTATTTGGATTCTCCACTAGAGGGCGCAGCCATGTGGAAGGAACAAGTAGCATTGCATGGTTTAACTCCGCCCACATCACGGCTGCTGAAGCCAATGACAATTCATCATTTACGTCTTTAAATGTTCACACAGGACGTCAGAGATTTCAACCCGCCAAAGTAAAATGCTGAGCTTGAACAGTTTGCGGCGAATGTGTGATCAGACTGGGATTCCCATGATCCTCTGCTGCGACACTTGTGTTTATTTATTCTGTGACATCAGAGACTTTACTGGACTTTATTTGTGAAAGATGCAGATAAACGTTTATAATGTTGGATTGTAAAAAAAGAGAGCAAAGGTCAGAGTGAAAAACTAAATTTGAATGTTTTCCAGAGAAAATAAATTCATCTGTCATTTTTTTGCTCAAATTCACGAGGTTTGTTTGATTTGATGGAATATTATTGTTAATAACTTAACATAAATTTTTCCTTGTGGTTAAATGGTCATGTGACCTTCAGGTCAGGACTTCGTCTTTTTCAGGTTTTGTGTGAACTTGTACGTTAAATGTTGAACGCAATTTTGTGACAAATCAATCTTCTTCCATGAACTCGGGACGACGCCCCTTCGTCAGACCCGGCCCCTCCCTCACCGTCATCTGGGATTGTCCTACATCGATCAGCTGTCATTCAAACCAGTGACCATTCCTTTGGTGGGATAGCCCCGCCTCTCTAGTTCTCACTCACTTCTGGACAAAACGGTGATCACAGCCCTGGACTTAGAAACTTGATCATGTTGAGCTCTGTCCACCAGGGGGCAGAACAGGATGTCTCAGCCTGGCATCTGCTCTTCTGCCCCCCCCTGCTGGACACATGATGAATGGGTGAGCTCAGTTTTTATTCCAGGGTTCAGTTTATTTTTACCTTTCAATAAGTCCGAACATCACATGAGTCAAAGTGTGATTTTGTACAAATGTTCATGTACAGAAGAAAATAAAAGAAATAATGTTTGACAGAGTTTGATTTACACACGCGCACACACATATACACATTAGGTATTTTAATAAATGTGGGAATATGACACTTCACCCTAAAAATCACACATTTAATCAATAATTTCATTTATCAACAAGAAAATTTAATACTTTTTCCAGAACAAAGAAAAAAACCTGGAATGTTAGTTGTCAGGACAACCTGTGACCTCAGAGCATTTCCTGTCTGAAACCTGCAGTCATTTTCAAAATAAAATGTCAGAAACGCAATGAGGTTTGATCAACTGATATTTATCAGACATGATTCGCTCAGTGTTATATCAGGGGCTTTGACCTTGTGAGTTTGAAATCTATAAAGTCATTGATTTCATTTATCAGTTCAGTAAATAACATTTATTCTGAAAACATGACAGTGGAAACTTCCTGTTCAATACATTTACGTTATTGGTCCTCATCTCTGATCAATTAACTGATGAGTTCGATTCTCAGCTGATTTCATACGAAGAATTCTATTCAACCAATCAATTGATCAGTTGCTTAATAATAAAATTTGAGTAGTGTAACCCCTCCCCCACCCCCATGTTCGTCACGGAGTCTGACATCAATAAAGTTTATTGTGACGTTCATGCTGTTACTTCAGTGTCCCTGAAATGGTTGTGGTGCGTTCAGGGCCCGCTGATGTCCCGATGGTGGCTGAGGCGCAGGGTGCCGGCGGTGTGCCGGCGGTGTGCCGGCTCTGCAGCGTGTGGTGGACCATGTCCATCCACTGGTCGTCGGAGATTTCCTGGGCCCACGCCGGCACGCCGAGTGACGGCAGGGCCACCGCTGCCATTGTCCTCTTCACCAGCTCCACGTGGTCTGTGGAGATCAGGAAGTGATGTCATGATCAGCTTGTTTTTATTTAAAAAGCTTTATTTAAATGAACAGAACCAGACAAATATTTCTGTCCTTAATGACAACAGTTACCACAGCAACCACAGTAATGACAGTACTAGGGTAGAGGACACGTGGACGACCGACCTGCGTCCATGGGGATGGAGGCTCGGCTCCTCAGAGACGCCGCCCCCTCTGGGTCGTCCTCCTCATCACTGTCAAGGGGCGGAGCTTCAGGAAGGTGGAGGCCCATCACCTGGAAGAGACGTTTGTTAACTTGTAATAGAGTATAATTACTTCAATATTGATACTTAATACAGGTAATGCAGAAGTTTTACTGCAGTATTGACTTCACCTCGATCCTCTGCTGCAGCTGCTCAGCGTTTGAAGGCTCCGCGTCCTCAATGACGTGCACGCTCTCAGGATCCTGGTTCAAAGGTTGATAATAATAACCCCCCTCCTCCTCCCCCTCGCCATTCAGCTCCAACTCTTCTCCCTCCTCCTCCTCCTCCTCTCCCCCTCCCTGGCCCCCACTCCACATGGCTCCCGGCGACGGAAGCGGCAGCGTTCCATTGGCCGTACGTTCGTTTTCTCCCAGCTCGTCCTCGGAGCTCGGTAAGACTCTCTCCGGTCCCATGGCGGAGCTCCGCACTTCCATCCACAGACAAAGACACCTGCAGGGGGCACCACAGAGTCAGATTGTACACCCTGTTCTGCCCTCTATAGGAAGTGAGTTGTTTCTTCAACTTCAAACAATCTGTAACATAATCTGATCAATAACTAATTAATTCTTAATGTCTTATATCTCAGACTATGATGCAGCAGGACTGTTTGACATATGGTATTGAAGTTATCCTTCAAGATGTCTACCCTCATCAATGCTGCTGAAACTTTAATCCTGATGATGTTTCCTTCACTTGACATCTGTTGACTTGTGTCCGTCCTGGGAGACGGGTCCTCACATGTGTCTCTGAGGTTTCTACGTATTTGTACCTGTTAAAAGGGTTTTAGTAGCTTTTCTTGCTGAGGCTGAAGGACAGAGGATGTCTCAGCATGTTAAAGCCCTATGAGACAAATTGTGATTTGTGAATATGGGCTAAACAAATCAAATTTGATTGATTTGTTGATTGATTATATCAATCAATCACATGTTATTAGTCTCACAGATGTGAACAAGGATCAACTTCCTGTTCTCAAATCAACACAAGTCAAACAGAAACTTAGTGATCAGTGATGAAGCTCAGTCCCATGTGAGGATCCTCTCCCAGGACACACACATGCTAATGGAACTGAACACAACAACACAACAACACAACAACAGGATTCACTACATGAGAAGAACCAGTTGGTGTCTTCATGTTTAAAGTGTTTCTACATCATGTGTGATGGAGATTAAGGAGCAGATGAACTGAGGAGCTCCTGATGGTAGAAGATGTGAGGAGACATGTTGTCTATCAAGAACTCTGGTTGTGATCAAAGTCCTCGATCAGCTGACACCGTCAGGAGCTATGGTCCGTGATCACATACTCTTAGCATGATATTAGCATGTTAGCTGCTCTGAAGTGATCACTGATTCATCAATTAATCTATTCCAATAATCATTTCTATAGCAACGTGTGTGTTGTTGTTGTTTTTTGCTCAGAAACAGATTTTGTTCTGTAGACGTCACTTGCATCAATCATTCAGTCAGCCGTCAGATTATTAGTGATGAAGGCCTCTGATTGGTCTAGACACCTGAGGAGACGCGGATCTGGTGTAAAGGTCAGAGGTCACAGAGACACCGATCAGTTAATACGCTAACACTGCGGTGTTACCTGGCGCATCTGGAGCGGCTAACAGCTAACTGCTGCTGTGTTTCCGGTTGTGAAACTTTCTCTTCCTGTTGTTTTTTCACGTCACAGTTATAAACATTCTCCACGTGAGTCATCCGTTCAGACGCTCACCTGTCTGTCTGTCCGCCTGTCTCCGTCTGTCTCCGTCTGTCTCCGTCTGTCTGTTTCCGTCTCTCTGCTCGGAGCTGCAAGTGTTAGCTGGTAGCTGTTAGCCGCGGCTAGCTGCAGCTGCGGATCAGGCACTTCCGCGTGTGTCACGACGTCCGACGTTTTTTTTTAACAACAACTTTATTAACAACAAAATATCAAGAAAATAACAAAGATAAAGAATCGTCGTTTTTGTTTAATTTTGTGTATCAGTTATGGATTCATATGATTTTGATTCCCTAAACCGCAGGTGCCTGAACGCACTGCCAATTCGGTTTAAAAAGACATGTGAAAAATAAATTGAATAAATAAAAATAATTCTGATTAAATATGAATAGTAACACTATTGATTTTTATCATAAATAATCAGGCACATTTAAGGACTAAATAAATTGTAAAGTAAATAAAATCATTCAAACTTAATTCTCTATAATGTTTGTGCTATATATAAAGATATGACGTAATAACTGGTTTATTAAACTGTGTCTGTATGTTTGTGCGTCTGTGTGTGTTCCTCTTTGTCGTTCGCATAAGACTTATTTTGAAAATCCGGAGCGGAAGTGTCAGCCGGTGATCGTGTTGATGTTTCTGATCAGCTGATCCATCACCTAATGATCACTAATCAATAATCGATATCAATCATTAATACTCTTACAGTCCCCCTTTTATCCACGTGACGTCACCAGCAAAGAAGGAGGCTCAGCGGGTTGTGACGTCACACGGGTAAAGATGGTGTAGGAGGAAGAGGGACCACTCTGATCAGTTTCATTTTTAGGTTCGAATTTGAATTAAGTTCAATAAAAATGTATAAAATCAATAGAACTAAAGTTTTCTTAAAAAGAAGTGTTGTAAAACATTTACTCAGTTTTCACAATTTGTGTTCATATCGAAAAACAATGGATGCATTTAATTCTCTGAAACGTTATTTCACTTAAAAACTATCGATGATGTGATATTTTACACGTGACGTCATCATAAACAAAGTGCTGAAGAAAGTTGTGAGATGATTGTTTATCAATGGAATATGAATATGTCTTTTCTATTTTAATGAAAGCTGATGTTTGGTCTCAGTGAATCCACTCAGAGTGAGACCTCCTGTGCTCCTTCTCTCTCTGGGACTCTCTGACCGACGGACGCAGCCTCGGCCGCTCTCACATCGAAGCTGATCGATCGATACCGGATCGATCGACTGTGACGTCGCGGTCTATCACAACCGTCGCGTGGTCTGCAGCGAGTGATGACATCATTGCGTGAGAGTCCCGATCCTTCCCTCGTCATCTGATCGATCATTTATCAGGTTCATTGATCAGCTCACAGCTTAACCAGTCAGAGTCTCAGTTTAATATTGATCAATGATCAGCTGCTCAAAGTACATTTTCAATACTGATAATTAAATATTTAAGTTAATCATCTCAAACTGATCAGCACCGATCAATAATCGATCACTGACTGATTTCTATTACAGGAGCTAGAATGATTCAATCAAAGATTGATCTGTGGTGAGAGTTCATTGATCATGTATCAGCTGTTAGAAAATCAATTATTGAAAAGTTAAGTTCAAGATCAGATTACTTCTCTGCCGATAAACTTATAGATGTTTGTGGCAGTTGTGGTTATAAATTGATCGCATGCTGGATCAATATGTTCACCGATATGAGGGAAGGTATTTCAGCTACTTCATTAATAAACATGTTTTGAAATACACTTAATCTCCATGTTCATGCAGGTCCCCCTGGTGCTCCTGGTCCCCCTGGTGCTCCTGGTGCTCCTGGTCCCCCTGGTGCTCCTGGTGCTCCTGGTTCCCCCAGCCCTCCTGGTCCCATCCAGGATGCTGCCAGCCTCCATCCAGATCACAGGGGAGCAGCTCTCAGCGGCCGAGGTTCAGGACATCTGCGAGAGTCTGAAGGAGGACAGCGTTCGTCTGCTGTCCATCCGAGGCTGCCAGCTCTCCGATCGTGACTTTGGACATATCTGTCGCAGTGTTGCCGAGTCTCACTCGCTCGCCCAGCTCAACCTTAACCTGGGCGTGGTCTCCAGCATCAGCAGAACTCGACACCTGGCCGACGCCGTGAGCACCAACCGATCCCTGCAGACCCTATTGTGAGCAGACTAGCAGGGACCAATCAAACGCTTGACTCATCTCAGTGGCTGTGAATACAAGACCAAGTGATGACCAATCGTCATGGTCCAAGTGACCTCGCTGACTCCCTCCTCAAGGGTCAAGGTCACCTGAACCCTGACGATTGGTCCACTGGGGACCATGTAATTGGTTTGACTTTGTCTCTCCCCAGTCTCCATGGCAGCCCGCTCCTGGACGCTGGCCTGGTGACCCTGAACTTGGCGCTGTCGACCCACCCGGCCCTGGTCTGTCTGGATCTAGGAGACTGCATGCTCGGAGATGAGGCGCTGGGTCTGATCTGCGGGATGCTGCCCCCTGATGGAGCAAAGTCAGGTCACAACCAGCTGAACGTCACTTAAGGAAAACACAAAAAACACCTGGTACCATGTTAGCAACCAAAGGAAACTCAGCCTCATAACAACCCGCAACCACAAGGAGCAACACTGATTTCCCTTGCAACCACCTAGACAACACCGAACCCCTGTGTCGGGTCATGGTTGAGTTAGGGTCAGGGTCAGGGTCAGGGTTAGGGTTAGGGTTAGGGTTAGGGTTAGGGTCAGGGTTAGGGTCAGGGTTAGGCAGGAGGCAACCAGCAAATCATTCTATAGGAACCTCCTGAATAAAATGTATGGGAGCATGATCATGTGATAAGAGTGAAAGCTCGAGAGCAAATAACCAAAACCCTACCGTGTGTGTGTGTGTGTGTGTGTGTGTGTGTGTGTGTGTGTGTGTGTGTGTGTGTGTGTGTGTGTGTGTGTGTGTGTGTGTGTGTGTGTGTGTGTGTGTGTGTGTGTGTGTGCAGGCCTGATGGAATTGACACTCAGCGCTAACGCAGGAATCAGCTCCAAAGGTTGGGCTCGACTCAGCATCGCTGTGGCCCACAGCTCTCAGCTCCGAGTCCTCAACCTGGACTACAACCTGCTGGGTAATCAGTCAACTTCCTGTTTATTATCTATCCACTTCCTGTTCATCCATCAGTTAACTTCCTGTTTATTATTTATCCATTTCCTGTTTATTATCTATCAACTCCCTTTTTTTTTTTTGACGGTTCTGGTTCTAATGATCCTGGTTCTGACTCCAGGTGATCAGATAGCAGGGATGTTGGCGGTTGCTGTGGCGTCCAGCAGAACCTTGGAGGTGTTGGACCTGGAGGGAACCGGACTGACCAACCAATCAGCACAGGTCGACCAATCACAGCTCTTCTTCTGTTGTTAGTTGACGTCTCACTCTGTCAGGTCTGTGTTGTTGCTGTGTTTGTCCAGCAGGGGGTGACACTGACCTTAACACCTCTGCCCATTGTTGGAAGTTATGTATAAATAAAGTTTTGTTGATATTTGAACCCCTATGCGTCTCTGGGTCCAGGTCTTCCTCGACATGGTGGAGAACTACCCGACCTGCCTGCGGGTTCTGGTTCTGGCGGAGAACGACATCAGTGCGGAGCTGCAGCAGCAGATCTGTGACCTGCTCTCGGAGGGAGAGGATGACAGAGAGGCCCCGCCCCTCGTAATACGCGCCAACCCCAGCAGTGACCTGCTGTCAAGCAGAGACAAGTACCAGCCAATCAGAGACAAGTACCAGCCCCCCGCTTGGCTCCCCCAAAGCAGTAAGGGCTGAGCGCTCCCCTGCTCCACACCACGCCCCTACTGACTGTTCTCACCTCTTGTCCCAGTTTACTATTCATACTGGTCCCATAGGCCCCATACACAGCAGCTGTTAAAGGAGCCAGAGAAGAACCCCTCACTCTCCCACATGTCTTTGCTTAGCAGCTCAGCTTTGTAGGGCAGGTACCCTGGTATCATCATGTGACCCCACCGGCATCTCGTGACTGGATCTCAACTCACTGTGTGTGTGTGTGTGTGTGTGTGTGTGTGTGTGTGTGTGTGTGTGTGTGTGTGTGTGTGTGTGTGTGTGTGTGTGTGTGTGTGAGACGAGTGAGCAGAGTGTGAATGAATCTCAGCTGTGAAGAAAGATTTGACCAGTTTAATGAAACTATGGATCATTATGTTAGGGTTAAGGTTACATTTGAGTCTTGGTGAAACTTCACGTGTCCCAGGACAACATGGACTCGTGGCTCAGACTCTGAATGTGGTCCGGTGTGATCGGATCTCAATCCAATCTGAGAACGTTCTCACATGAACTTAGAGCTGTCCACTTGTGATTGGATGACAAAAACCACATGTTTATACCAGGTGTGAACGGGGCCATAGACAGTGAGACAGGTTTAGGTTCCACAGAACCAGATCAGAACCAATGTAGAATCAGTCAACTGTTGGTTCTGCTGATGTAGTATCAGTGTTCTTGTGTTATTCAAACTGATTCTGTACTTTTCTCTCAGTTCAGGGTCCGCCTCCTTTGGAGTCCGTAAAGTTCGAACCACAATGAGACATTTCTGGTCTGAGGAGGATTTCCTGTTGCATCGCCACTGGTGCACAATGAATCCTGGGACAGGTCCGCCCGAGAAGGATCCACCTTCCTGAACTGAAGGAGACATTTGAAGGAAACGTTAGAAACGTCTAGTTTGGCTGCTGTGGCGCCATCGGTCTGAAGGAGGCGGAGCCTGAACTGAGACAAAACCTATGTTCATGTCATTCTGGGTCTGTGGGTCCAGTGACACTCTGGTTCTCTCCTAATGAACCTGGTTCAGGATCAGATCTGTCTGGTGTTTTCCAGCTTCTGCGTTGTGACAGTTGGAGGTTTGGGGTTTCCTATAACGAGTGTGGATCTAGTTAAATCTCGTTCTTTGTGGTTCTTTGAAAAGAAAAGAATATTTAAATAATACATTTTATCAATCAGTCAAATCAATCAAATTTTATTTGTAGAGCCCATATTCACAAATCACAGTTTGTCTCCTGGTCTTTAACCAGATGAGACCTCCTCTGTTCTTCACCCTCAACAAGAGTCAAACCACTGAAACCTTCAACAGGTGAAGAAGGTGGAAACCTCAGAGACACATGTGAGGACCCGTCTCCCAGGACAGATGTCACATGTGATGTTTAATATCTTCTCGTTCTCTGTGGTTCCCATTGATTCTGGTCCAGGTTCTGGTCATAGTCCTGGTTCCAGAGCAGGTTACACACATCATCATTAATTTAAACAACATATTTAAGTTAAGTTAAGAATTGATTTAATTTAAAGTAAAAGTCCAACATTTAGGGCGCCAACACCGACTTAACTTAGTCTGGAGATTGGAAAACAGCTCACAGTCCAAAGGGAATAACTTCCAGCTGTGAGGAGCAGATTAACATGGTCGTCGGCCTGACACTGATCTGCTTCTGGTCTTAATGCTAAGCTAGCCATGAGAGTGGTTTCAATGGACAGGAAGTGACATGACGAGGAGGTGTGGTTTGTTGGCTCTAAACGTGTCGTTCTCTAACCCACAGACTCCAGTCCACAGATGGTCCTCCTGACATCAGGTCTAGGTGAGAGCTTATTGGACGAGACTGAGATGTGACCCCTCCCACAGACACACCCACTGACTGTTTTCACTTGATTCGATTGGTTTGTAGTTTTGGGGGTTGAATGTCTGTTTCTGCACTTCCCTGGGTTTTCGGATCACATGATCACTGGCAGCCTATCACATACCACTGCATGGTTTGATGTAGCACCTGTGAGTAGACAAGCAGCGGCACCAAACCTCAACGCACCAAATTACTTCACCTGTGATTAGGCTCCACCCACAAACGCTACCTGCAGGAACTCAGGCTAAAAAAATCCTCCAGCTCCACCTTGTGGAGAATAGTTATTTGTTCCCAGGGCTGATGGGATGTTGGTCTAATAGAATGATGGATCAATGGTCTAAACAGCTGACCGAACTGAAATATGAAGTTTGACTGTTTAAAGTTAAAAAGACGACGATGCTCATCAGTGTCTTAGATGAAGATTGTGTCACCTGGAGTTTCTGCAGGTAAACGGAAACTGAGTGTTTCTGATGAATGTATTTTCTGTCTGTTTGTTCTGATGAAAAACGACGTCACAATAATAAAACTGTTTACAGCTTCGTAAGAAACTATGACTCAGATTCATCTTTTAGTGTCGGACACAATGGACTTCAATTCCCCCTGATTTCACTTTACACGACGGTGGAAAGGTTAAACTGAGAGGGAGGAGCTGCAGGGGAGCGCCTCAGGGTTCTACAGGATGCTAATCATGATGAGCGACACGTGAAGCAGAGTGTTACTGCATGCTCACACCTGCAGGTGAAGCTGTTGTGTGGATCCAGAGAACATATAACCTTAGATGACGACATTATCAGATAATGTATTAAATCACATTTATCTTTTTAATGAGTAAAAAACTAAAATAGTGAAAATATCAAATCACAAAATAAAACATACACATGTGATTAACGTCCAGCTGATTTCACAACTCTTCAGTTTTACATTGAAACAGGTTGTGTCACCTGACCTGAACTCTGTGCTCTGATTTGCTGATTAGGGGCCAAACCACACCCCCCCACTTCATACTCAATCATATTTGGAAATTCCACCTTCTTAACAGCTGCAGCTCGACATTGATTGGCTGGTTGAACGTTTCGTGTGGTACCAACCTCCTACACAGCAGCTGAGGCTCATGGGTAATGTAGTATTATGATAAATAGAGCTGGACCTGATCATGCTGACATTCCTCCCACTGTCCCGCTTTAGGTTTAAATTTGATGGTGTCACAGAGGACTTGCATTTGGCAGCAGGTGCATTCTGGGAGAATTAGATCTGAACCTGATGCAGGTGACCTCTGACCTTTGACTGTGTAGTTCTCACATGAGAGTGGTGTGTATCCTTTCTCTCTCGAACGGCCACTCATCTACACAACCTCAGTGTTGTGTTTCTTCTTCTCTGGTTCTGCAGCGTTCAGGAAGCTGATGCGACCGCCCTGTTCGTCCCGCTGCGCTCGACGCCTGCTCTTAAGTTCTGATGATGCTGAAGTCAGTGACCAGCAAGGGGCGTGGCCACAGTCCCTGCACTGACCCTGCAGTACCAGAGCGGCGGTCAGCCCCACTACACCCAGCGTCAGTGCTGCCAGCATCAACAGGATGATGAGTTGGATATCTGATAGTCCAACAGTACCACGCTCACTCACTGTTACCTTAAACAGCTGGTCGTCACAACCACTGCTGTTACTGCTGGTCCTATGGTTCCTAGCCTCACCTCCTCCTGGCCCCTCCCCCCCCATCCTTGTCAAGCCAGCCTCGAGGGCATCACGGCTCCTTAGCAGCGTCTGGCAGGTGGCCCCGGTGAAACCGGCCCGGCAGACGCAGTGGAAGCCTCTGGCGCGGTCGAGGCAGCGGCCTGCGTTGAGGCAGGGCCGACTGGCACAGTCGTTCAGGTTGATGGTGCAGAAGCGTCCAGTGAAGCCGGAGGGGCAGAGGCATGAGAAGCGGTTGATGCCGTCCAGACAGGTGGCGCCATTACCACACGGCTTCATCAGACAGTCGTCCACGTTGCTCTCACAGCGGGGTCCCGTGAAGCCGGCCAGACAGCGACATTTCAGCTCTGCTTCGAAACCGTCAGCGTCTTCACACAGGCCACCATTTTTACACGGAGACCTGAGGATGACAACAGAGAACAGCAACAGCTGAAGATGATGGAAGCTCTGTGGCCTGATGGTGGCGCTACACTTCATCTTGAAGAGTGAGAAACATTTTACATTTGTCTCCTCTGATCAACTGATCACTAGATAAACACGATGTGGGGATTTGGTCACTTGGGTTCATCTATAATTTGACAACAGTTAATCAGAATAGTATTTGATCAATAATGATCTGATCTGATATATTGATCTGGAAAGTGTCCAACCTCCTCTGGTGACATGGTCCCATCTTCAGTTGACAGTTGTGGCCGTGGTAAGTTTCAGGACACAGGCAGATGAAGTCCCCGTCGTCCTCCATCACGCAGGTCGCTCCGTTCTCACACGGTCGCTCCGAGCAAATGAACAGGTCTGAAAGTGTCATTCCATCATTACCACTAGAGGGCATTGTTCATATGACACAGTAAACATGAGGACATTTGACGAACGTCTGACCTTTGTCACAGAAGCGCCCCCCCCAGCCCGGCTCACAGTTGCACTGCCACGGCTGCTGACATGAGCCGTGCACGCAACCGGGCATTGGCACGCAGCGGTCACAGCGCTCACCGTCCCAGCCGGGGTCACACCTGGACGGACACGAAGAAAACCCGTTATTCACCTGGTCACATGATCACAGGGACCGACCATCGTGGCATCAGCAGTTATTGATCAGTGATGGACTGATGGAGCTCTCACCTGCAGACTCTGGACTCGTCACAGTGGCTGTTGGTGATGTTGCAGCTGCAGTTTCTTCCTGTAGGAAGATTAAATTAACCAATAACTAATCAATAACAGATCAGAAACATAGCAGATCCCTCTGCCACTTCCTGTTTATGACACATTTGACCTGTCTGAACCAATGAATGACACCAGTTGTCTCCGATGTCCCGCTGTAAAACGTACAATGGAACACCGCTCACAGTCGGCCTTCCTGTTTGATCCATCGACTGTGACTTCACAGAGATGCTGTCATCTGATGTCACACAACAACGACGCCATGGAGGCGTCACTCTCTGAACTGTAGCGTCCAGTCTGTGGACAGAGAGCAGCAATGCTTTCTGTTTACGTTTGTCTCAGCTGTCACGACACGTGCACGGTCTCTAGTGGGACATTAACTTTCAACCTCTGACCTCCGGCTGCGGCCGAGCCACGTGGCATTTCAGCAGACAGACAGCTGTGTGTGTGTGTGTGGGGGGGGGGGGCTACTACCCTCAGTTTTGTCTCTGAGGAACAACACCTGTAAAATGTCTGTTGCCCTCACCTCCTCCTGCTGAGGCATCACACGCTGATCACTCACTATCGCACATAAAATCAACCAAACCGTCGACCACCACGTCACCTTCCTGCCGTCCACACTCGGGTTAGGATCAGGGTCAGGGTCAGGGTTAGGGTTAGGGTTAGGGTCAGGGTCCGGGTCAGGGTCCGGGTTAGGGTTAGGGTCAGGGTCCGGTTCAGGGTCCGGGTTAGGGTTAGAGAAGTTCAGCAGGAGCTTTGTGTCCTCTGCCACAGCAGCACTTTGAAGCTGCCTCTGTGCGGTGACATGTCCGACAGGAGGGTTTCTGTTTCCTGTCGGAGTTGAAATCTGTCTGTTGGTGTTGATCTGTACTGAACCGGCTGTGGAGACACATTTCCTCAAATGGACGATAAAGTCTCAAAGTAAAAACATAAGAGTTGTGATGTAACTGTCAGTGCGTGAGGGCGTCGACTCTGATGTCATAACGTGTATCAATAAACAGCGTGGACAAAATGGTCCTGTGTCTCACGTCTCCTTCTGATTGGACTGATTTGCCAGCAGCACCTGGACTCAATGCTTTGTTTCCTGGTCAGACACAGGAATGGTTGATACATGTTTAGACCATGACCTTTGACCCCTGACCTCGGAGCTGCAGTAGATCGGGTGTCGGCTGGAATGATGGAGGTTTGTTTTCACAGAGACAACAGACTCGTCCTCGTTCTCCTGGTGTCACATGACCGGGACGACAGCTGGGAGGTGCTAAGTGTCACATGAGACGAGGCGGGCGGCGGTGGAACTGACAGCTGGGACGAGAACAATGAGTGACCATCATTCACGGAGTCACATGACCCAGACGTCTTACACACATTTTGTTAATGTGCAGTGCATCGAGATCATTTATACTATGATTTGGCGCTATACAATCCAAGAGACCACGCCCCCAATTATATCAGCCAAGTGAAACGTCTCCCTGTTTTTCAATTAGTTTCTTTTTTATAGAAACGATAACTGTACGTATGAATTATAGGTTCCATATTTCATGTTCTCATCTGAAGTTCAAAGCTTTTAAACGGAGTCTGGTTCCTGCAGGAGCTGTGATCATGTGACCTACCTTGAGTGATGCAGGGCGGGACGACGAGGACCACGAGGCCACAGACGCTCAGGAGGACGGACGCAGACATGTCCACTGCAGAGACAGTTACCTGAAACAGAAGAGACGGACATAAATCAGACCTGGTCCAGGATCCGTGCGCCAAGACCAGATCAGCTGTTTACAGCCGGCATTTACTCACACCCCGACCTCAGGTCAGTGCCAAGCAGCCACACATTAACCAGACACTCAAAACTACAGAGACTCAAAACCACCAGAGACTCTAAACCACCAGAGACTCAAAACCACCAGAGACTCTAAACCACCAGAGACTCTAAACCACCAGAGACTCAAAACCAACAGAGACTCTAAACCACCAGAGACTCTAAACCACCAGAGACTCAAAACTACAGAGACTCAAAACCACCAGAGACTCAAAACCAACAGAGACTCTAAACCACCAGAGACTCAAAACCACCAGAGACTCAAAACCACCAGAGACTCAAAACTACAGAGACTCAAAACCACCAGAGACTCAAAACCACCAGAGACTCAAAACCACCAGAGACTCTAAACCACCAGAGACTCTAAACCACCAGAGACTCTAAACCACCAGAGACTCAAAACCACCAGAGACTCAAAACTACAGAGACTCAAAACCACCAGAGACTCTAAACGACCAGAGACTCTAAACCACCAGAGACTCAAAACCACCAGAGACTCTAAACCACCAGAGACTCAAAACCACCAGAGACTCTAAACCACCAGAGACTCTAAACCACCAGAGACTCAAAACTACAGAGACTCAAAACCACCAGAGACTCAAAACCACCAGAGACTCTAAACCACCAGAGACTCAAAACCACCAGAGACTCAAAACCACCAGAGACTCAAAACTACAGAGACTCAAAACCACCAGAGACTCAAAACCACCAGAGACTCTAAACCACCAGAGACTCAAAACCACCAGAGACTCAAAACTACAGAGACTCAAAACCACCAGAGACTCAAAACCACCAGAGACTCAAAACCACCAGAGACTCTAAACCACCAGAGACTCAAAACCACCACAGACTCAAAACCACCAGAGACTCTAAACCACCAGAGACTCTAAACCACCAGAGACTCAAATCCAACAGAGACTCTAAACCACCACAGACTCTAAACCACCAGAGACTCTAAACCACCAGAGACTCTAAACCACCAGAGACTCAAATCCAACAGAGACTAAACCACCAGAGACTCTAAACCATCAGAGACTCAAAACCACCAGAGACTCTAAACCACCAGAGACTCAAAACCACCAGAGACTCTAAACCACCAGAGACTCAAAACCACCACAGACTCTAAACCACTAGAGACTCTAAACCACCAGAGACTCTAAACCACCAGAGACTCAAATCCAACAGAGACTCTAAACCACCAGAGACTCTAAACCACCAGAGACTCAAATCCAACAGAGACTCTAAACCACCAGACTCTAAACCACCAGAGACTCAAATCCAACAGAGACTCTAAACCACCAGAGACTCTAAACCACCAGAGACTCAAAACCAACAGAGACTCTAAACCACCACAGACTCTAAACCACTAGAGACTCTAAACCACCAGAGACTCTAAACCACCAGAGACTCAAATCCAACAGAGACTCTAAACCACCAGAGACTCTAAACCACCAGAGACTCAAATCCAACAGAGACTCTAAACCACCAGACTCTAAACCACCAGAGACTCAAATCCAACAGAGACTCTAAACCACCAGAGACTCTAAACCACCAGACTCATTCGTCCCTGTTTTTCCGGTTGTTATGCTATGCTAGCCAAATAGATGTAGACCTCACATACAGACATACAGACAGAGAGAGAGACAGAGAGAGAGACAGAGAGACAGACAGAGAGAGAGACAGAGAGACAGAGAGAGAGACAGAGAGACAGACAGAGAGAGAGACAGAGAGACAGACAGAGAGAGAGACAGAGAGACAGACATACAGACTAACCCCCAGACAGAGCTTCCTGTTCCCACCTGCCACTTCCTGCTGGAGCTTTTCCTCACTTGCTTCTGCAGGTGTTCTCTTCAGGTGTAGTTATCTTGTTGGATCTGTCCATGTCCTCTCTCAGTGTCCGTCCCCCTTTGTCTCTGTCTGTCTTCTTCCTGCTCGTATCAGCCTGTTACTGTAGCAACTAACCCTGAGGAGGCTCGGCCCACACAGTCGACTGACAGGCGGCGGGAAACCAGAACATACCATAAAGACAGGAACTGACATGTCTGTGTTTGAGTGTGTGTGTGAGTGTGTGTGTGAGTGTGTGTGAGTGTGTGTGTGAGTGTGAGTGTGTGTGTGTGTGTGTGTGAGAGTGAGTGAGTGTGAGTGAGTGTGTGTGTGAGTGTGAGTGTGTGTGAGTGTGAGTGTGAGTGTGAGTGTGTGTGTGAGTGTGTGAGTGTGTGTGTGAGTTTGTGTGTGAGTGTGTGTGAGTGTGTGTGTGAGTGTGAGTGTGTGTGTGAGAGTGAGTGAGTGTGAGTGAGAGTGTTAGTGTGAGTGAGTGTGTGTGTGACTGTGAGTGTGAGTGTGAGTGTGAGTGTGAGTGTGAGTGAGTGTGAGTGTGAGTGTGTGTGTGAGTGTGTGAGTGTGTGTGTGTTTGCAGGTTTAATTCAGTTTCAGTTCTATGAAGCTCCTTCTCTTGTTGTCCAGGTTAAGTTGGAGATCACAGATCAAACTGTCTGAAGCCCCGCCCACTAACCAATCCCTTCCTTTGAACCATGACGTCATGCTCTTAGAGGATCCGTGGAGCTGGTGTGGATAGTAAGAGTCTCAGAGACCACCAGGGTTTCACCTCAAACACTAAAACTGTCGCACAATATCAATACACATAAAGTTCATGTAATGGAAACACAAATGAGATTATATTTAGATCTACTCTTGTTAATGATCAAACAGTTTTTCTATAAAAAGCCATTCGCACAATCACAGATGTTCCCCCAGCTGTTCTTCCTGCATTCAGCAGCTGTATGCGGCTCTTCTCTATTAGACTCTGTCCTAAGTGGACTCTTAAGGAAGTTTTCCCCCTAATTGACAGTTGCATGTTAAATCAGAATAACACGTCTTTGTTAACCGGCTCGCGGCTGTTTGCTGTCCTGGCTCGTAAACGGTGGAACGAGTTCCCCATTAATATCAGGACTGCAGAAAGTCTACACAACATCCGCCGCAAACTAAAAACACACCTCTTCAGATAATACCTCAATTAGAAGTTTAAACTAACAATTTAATATCACTCAAATGTCCCTATACTTATAGCACTTTGTAGTTTGTCTTT